>NW_008670909.1:35155-35441 GCF_000695815.1 Acanthisitta chloris
ACCAGCGACCTGTAGAATGAGCGAGCTGTACGCAACTCTGGCGCGGAGCTAAGCAGGGCACCATCAGCTGCGTCCTGTCACTGAAAAAGACATTAGAGGTATTCCCACACAACTGACGCGTTCCTCGGACTGCGAAGTTCTCAAGAAATCTATAAAACGAGCAGGCGGGTTTAAACGAGGTGTCACTACCCGCGACTGCTCCTTACGGCGGAGACAAAGCCCGGGGGAGCGGGGGGAGAAGGACAAACCGGAGCGAACGCCGCGGACAGCCGGGCCGGGCGCGGCC
>NW_008670910.1:0-1140 GCF_000695815.1 Acanthisitta chloris
ATGTGTGGCAGCATGTGAAACACAGGCAGAAATTGTAAAGACGTTCTGCTGATTCCCTGTCTCTTGCTTACTTTTTAAAGAACAGATTATGCCTTAGCGTGGGAATACCTGTTATGGTAAGAGCCATATGATGGCAGGAGGGGATACATGTAGGTTGCAGGTAGAGACAATTTTCACTGACTCGGTCTCTCATACAGGGCTGCTTCTCTTTGCCTTTTCAATCTTTGAAATTTCTTCTCAGAACTCTAATGAGCAGAGAAATGTATCTTCCACCTTCATTACAGAGATGCAAAGATATCAATGTGAAGTCTGTTGTGGTCCCTGTTGAAGAGATTACTCTATGCTACAGTGTGATTTTAATCTTCTCAAAGAGGTTTGGCTAGAAGACATTATTACAGTTGTGATGGGCGTGAACCCTGTGAAGTTCTTCCTGTGCATTTTCACGTTGCTGTGATGTTTCTAACTAATAGATGAATTACGTGGTAATGGCAAATATGCTTATATGCTTTGAGAGGAGGAAACTGTATTCATTACCTGCTAAAGACGTAATGTTTGTATGTACTCCAAGTGCCTGATTCTAGAGGAGTAAGTTCTGACCATTGTTTGGTTTTATGCAGGTGTTAGCAACTTGCTTTGTTTGTTGCTATGAGCAAAGTGTAAATTCGGTGCAAGGATGTCTTGTTTCTGATGCCACACTCCTCAGAATGTGCCTGGCCCAGCTGTGATTCTTGTTATCAGATAAGGAGAATTTGTGTGTGCCACTCTTCTCTCAATGGAAGTTGAAGTTAGTTTTCCTCCTGCATAATTTTGGTCACAGTGAAAACTCCTGTGTGTCCAGAAACAGAGCAAGTGAAATACTTTGCTCTGATATAGTTAGAAATGACTGAAAGATACAAAGATATTGCAAAAGTTCGGTTTGTCCTGGGTATGGTATGAGACCCACAGCTGTGGTTTAATGCATTTTCTTTTATTTTACTGACCAAAGAAATTACACGGAGGAACTGTAGCTATGGTCATTGCTGTGAGATCCTGTGCGACTGTTTTGTGGACTTTTACCAACCGGATACCTTTCTTGTGTACTGTTGGGATAGTCTGAAATTCCACCACTAGGGAGAGCCCTGAGAGGCTCTTCCTATGTGT
>NW_008670911.1:0-4471 GCF_000695815.1 Acanthisitta chloris
CTCCCTCCCTCCCTCCCTCCCTCATGTGGGTCATTCTCCTGTCTGGTCCACTCTGTTATTACTATTGTTGTTAGTGTTTGTTTTCTTATTTTATTGCTGCTTTTAGTAAATTGTTCCTGTTTCTATCCGTGATCTCTAACTTTTTGTGCCTCCAATTCTCCTCTGCATGCTGCCACAGGGGGAGGGGGTGTGGAAGGAGTGAGGGGCACATGGTCTGGGAGGTTTCAGTGGGAACACTAAATCAGGGAATACTATTCCTAAACAATGACTCCTTCTTCAGGAGTCATTGCAACCACATTTCTCCTCAAGCCAGATATCTGTTACCCACATATCTGCAACTGATTTTTCTCTGAGCTTCAGGTGGTTCATAACTCCCTCTTGCCATTGTGAATATCCTTGTTTATTTTACCTTCTTTGCTTTGGAATTTTCGCTATTACTCCGATGCCAACTTCAGCTATCCCTCATATCCTTCCTTTTGAATAAAATGCTGAGTTGGCTGAATTCCAGTTTGTTGTTCAAATATTTATTTTAAGCTTGCACTCACCAAATTCACTGCCCTCATCCTTGTGCTCCACTCGTGCCCTACAGCCTCTCAGCAATGCTCCTCCAGGTTGCTAAAATGGGTGGTTGTACTTTTGCATGTGTTTCTGACTGGCATGACAGGAGACACAGCCACTGAAAGGACTCTCAGAGCCTTGTCCAAAGCACTGACCAAAGCCAGTAACCAGAAATGAAGACACAGCCCCAGCTCAGGGTTCACTGGCACAGAGGGGATAAGTCAGAAGCAGCCACACTGAGGTGAGAAGAGTTATATCCATACAAATTCTTTATTTGCCATTATTTCGTTCTGTTTTCCTGCTGCAGACAGGAGGACTCCCCTCATAGATCAAAAGCAGCTGTGGAAACACTCCATCTAAGAAAGAGCCACCAAAAATCTGGCCTGAGACACATATGAGATACGCTGACTGAAAATTTGTACAAATTTGTTCTCCTGTGAAAATCCCTGAAAGTGTTGCCCCATCCTACCATTACAGCATCTGCATTTTAGCCTTTGCTTTCAAATGTGGAAGAAAAGTTTGATCCTTTAGTTTTGCTGACTTGTCCATGTTTATCCTACTGCTTTGCACTCACCTAATAAGGTCTCTGGGGAAACCTTATCATGTCCTTTCAGTACTTTGGGGGTCTAAAAGAAAGATAGGGACAAACTTTTCAGCAGGGTCTGTTGCAATAGGACAAGGGTAAAGTAAAAGAAGGTTGACTGAGATTAGCTATAAATAAGAAGTTTTTTACAGTGAGGGTGGTGAAACACTGGCACACTTTGCCCAGAGAGGTGGTAGATGGTCCCTCCATGGAAATATCCAAGGCCAGGTTGGATGGGGCTTGGAGAAACCTGGTGTAGTTGAAGATGTCCCTGGGGAGTGGGACTTTCTAATCCCTTCCAATCCAAACCATTCTCTGATAATCTACCACTGCAGATTCTGAACTATCTAACAAAGAGCAGACAGGTTTATTTGGACTCATAGTTGCAATCAATTTTCTTCTCTCCCCTCTCAGCAAAAAAAACCCCAGTGTGTTTCTTTAATATTTTATTATTGGTGTGGGGTTTTTTTGTTATTTGTTCCTTTATTTTGTATTGTTATTTATTTATGATTTTTATGATGAACAGAAGGGGTTGTGTGACTCTAACCCTGGGGCTGTATCCTGGATGGGGCAGCTGACCCTGAAGAGGTAGAAACAAGAGTGATGTGATGGCATTAAGATGCTACTTGTTTCCTTTCCACACTGTTATAAGCACTGGCCACAAGGAAAGACATCTGAAGCATTATGAGGTATGGCCCTGAGGGTGCAAGGACAACTCCCATGTGTGGCACAGCTCATCCCTAACCCACTTGACCATAGGAGAAGTGTGTGAGCACAGCCACCAGCTTCACAGGACACAGGTGTAGGTGATTCAGGAAAAAGGCTCAAGTGTGTGCTGCTGACAAGAGTAATTGAGTACTGCTGGTGGGAGCATTCATGGGTATAAGTAGAAGGAGCAGGGTGCTACTAGGAATGCTCTTTTCTGTAGGAGAAGACCTTCAGGCTTTTAGCAGAACCACCAGCAGGTAAGTTGAGTGTTTTCTTACTGCCTCATCTTTGTCAGTATTAGACTTTCTTTCTTAAGCACTGGTTTAAGCAACAAGCCAAAACTGCAACTTTTCACAGAATCATCAAGGCTGGAGCCTCCCTGAGATTGGGCTGTCAAAGGATGGGAGCAGAAAAGGGAAGGAGAGGCAGCAGTCAGAGAACTAAGCTTGGCTCCCAACCACAGGAAACTTAAGTCAATAGCACTGCTTGAGGTTCAAGGGTGTAGGGGCTGTTTTGCTTGAGCCCTGTGCTTCAGCTCTGATTAAGAAGCTTTCTGTGATGCTAGAGATGTGTAGCCAGACTCTGTCTTGTATAAACTGCTTGCGTAATCCACACGCAAAGCTTGTGTGAGGCTTTCTTGGGTGAAGCTTTAAATGGCACTTAAACCCATCTGTTTCACTGGAAAGGCCTTTCTTTGATACGGTACAAGATACAGAAGTACTTCTGTTCCTACTACCTTTAGCTAATTTGGTTCCCCTCCCATCTCTAAGAAAAAGCAGATGAGACCTCTGGTCTCTAGTGCCCTTTGCCCATATCTCCCTGACTGCTTCCTGCAGGAGGGTCTGGACTGGTTGTACATGGTCTGACATTTGGTCTCTCTCAGTCCTCTTGTGAAGTCAAACAAGTTATAAGTGGCAGCAGGGCTCTGCCTGCATGTGCCTTTGGAACACATACCTTAATTCTGGCCACACACACGCAAGGCACTGGGCAAGCTGCATGCCAAGAGAGCCCTTCCCACACTAGGCAGCACTGGAGGAGGAGCTCCTGCAGACATGCAGTGCAGCTGAGTTATTTGGCTTCGTGATTTGTGGTGGGAGAAAGAGCCTCAGCACAGTCGCCTACTCATTTGGAGACTCTAAAAACTGCCAGTTCTGATGCCCAAAAAGTGTCTGCCCCCACACCCTCTGCTGCTGGTGTGACTCTTTCTTTTCTGCTGGGGGGACAAACAGCCCACTCTGGGGAGTCACATCTTGGGAGGTAATGGGGGAGAAAACCAACCTTGGTGACCAGCAAATGCAAAGGTAACACAGTGAAAAATAGGGGCTGGGTGCCTGTTCAGGCCTTGGCCTGAGTTTCCAAGGATATGGGCACAGCTCCTCTTCCAGATGCAAACCCAAGCCTGGATGCAGTCCAGAGCCAGCAGCTCAAGCCTGAATTAACCTCACTTCTCTAACACATCTAAACCAGGAGGACTACTGCTATAGGACACCTCCAGGGAGTGTAGTCCCTCTTGGTTTGGATCACCCCTGGAGGTGTCTGTCTTTCTCTATTGACAAAGAGAGCTGGAGGCATTTAAATAAAACCAACATTATTGTTTCCCGACACAGAGGGTCCCAGTGTTGTGGCAGTATAACTATATCCACTTACCCTGCATCTACCTAGAAACTTCTCTAGGATAAAAATTAATAAACATAGCAGAGCTTCCAGCTTAGGGAAATATAAAACAAAAGTAGGAAAAAGGAAAATAGGTTAGTTTTTCTAGACCTGGGAAAGGGAATCCTGTCTAGGGTTCCCAGACCTGAGGGAGATGAGGAAACAAAGCCTGGTCCCAGCCTGAACTCTTTGTTATGACTATGCCCCAAATGGTATAGGGGGGGGAAAAAAATCACTTTTTCTTATTTCTTTTTCCTGTTGGGGTACAATAATTTTGAAGGAAGCAAGTAACAACTCTGCCTGCATTGATGACTTTTTTTTCCAACCAGGCTTCTGGTCTGAAATCCTTCCTAACAAAAAAGTCTCATAGGTACCTGGGATTCATCCAGCCACTCATCCCCAAGGATGGGCCACAGGGCCAGGCTGAGGAGGCACCAGACCTGTGCTGGACCTATATGTTAGCCCTGTGCTCCCAAAAGATGTGGCACATTTTAGCTGTTTCCCACCCTCTGAAAGCTGGAGACAATTGATTTTGCATGACTGTTCAAAGCTTCTCCTGAAGCCTGTTCCCAAATCCCTAGAGGAAGACGCAAGGGTAAGAGGAATTAAAAGGGAGATGCATTTCTTTGGGTTTTCTTGACATCAATCATATTTTTTCTGAACGAAAACTTCTGTATAGTGACATTTATGGCATTGGCATTACGTGTCTGACATCCTACAGGGTAGCAATTCCCTTAGAAAAGGTTTGTGTGTCTGGAAAGTATTTCCTGCCCTAAAGTCTTCAGTAGGCAGTGATTTCTCGACACTTGGGCACACATATGGAATCCTTTGTGTTGTCATTCACCAGGGAGCATTGAGTGGTGCCTCCTAAGCTCCTGATGTTCCAGACCTCGTGTGCTTTCCCACTAAATGGAGGGATGAGCAAAGCCCAAGCAGGGCTGACTCTTCTTCCCCAAAGGAAGGGTATTT
>NW_008670911.1:4497-23882 GCF_000695815.1 Acanthisitta chloris
AGTCTTGAAGAGGAAGCTGTGAGTCTGAGCTGTCTCCTTCCAGCAGGAACTCCTCCTTGCACAGCACGCCTCCTTTCATTGCATGATGCTGGTAGACTTGTCTAGATGTGACTCCTCTCTGGCAAGGTTTTCTTTGCTCCTGGTGTATGGGGTGAAGGCATAAGTGGAGACATAGCTCTAATTAGAGAAGCTTTTTCTTCACTCCCTCTAAATAGACTTTGGGAGGAATCTGGCATTTTCAAGAAAAAGAAATCTGAATTTCTAGAGGGTTGTCAAGCATAATTAGAACTTGGCATATATATTCAGGTGTCAAAGGGATGCAGAGACAGTTTGTGGGCAGTGCCCTGAGCCTAGCTGGGAGGGCCAGGGCTGGGGGGAGCAGGGCAACAGAAAATGCTCAGCAGGAGTTGGGGTTTGCCAGCTCTTAAAGGTCCTGTTTGTGTTTACATGGGATATACAAACAGTGCAACTGTTAATGGAAGAGGTTTCTTAGTGAAAATTTCCAGACTAACAAAAATCCAAAAATCTGATAAATTCATAGGGATTTTGCTGCCTGGGTCAGTTTATGAGGTTGTGAATGACAGGAAGAAAAAGAATCTCTAAAGTTTTGTTCTGACAAATGAAATAAATGTCAGGTTTATTTTAAATAAGTGTATCATTATTCTTCTATGCTTTGGTTTTTAAATACAGTCACATCTTAGCCAGCTGGAGGTTTTTATTCCTGAGCTGAAATAGGTGCTATAGGCCCATTAAACTGATTGTGTGGGGTTAACCTTATCTGCAACCCACATTCTGGGTTACTCCTTGACAGAGAAAGAATTTTCACCTCCTGCACCACCTCAGCTGGTTGTGTATTTCTGTTGGTTTCTGATTAAGCAAACGTGTGAACTATCCCAGAACAGATATTGCCCAGTGTTTTGCACAGAGTCAGAGATCAAGAAAGTGACTGTGTTTACTGACAGGTAATCCCTGATATGATGCGTTTAGAGCTGTAAAGTGACTTCTTGATCCTGGTCACTCTCAATGCTATTTTGGAAAAGATCCCTGGGTTTAGAGGTGTCCCAGCCTGAGTGCTCTGCTGGCAGCTCCCTTGCTCTTTGCAGATGACTGTGTACATCACAGGGCATGCTGCTAACCACAGCCACACCAGTAAACATCAATAAGCTAAAGGAATCCCGACAGGGATGAGTTTGTAGTGTGGCAGGGCTCAGGACACAGCCTGCCCTGTTGGGGTCTGGGTCCTGAAAAGGCTGTGACAGGATCCCAAGAGGTGTTCACAGTACCTGGACCCTGCCAGGCAGAGAGGGTGGCATGGCCTAGCAGGCAATGTCTTGTCTCCTTGGAGGGTGTGATGTGCTGCCTGGGTCAGGGACACAGGGGTGAGCTGGGCTGGCCCAGAGAAAGGAGTAAAAACTTTAAACACTTTTCACTCTGCCTTAAGTAAATGGAAGATGATCAAACAGGGACTTACTTTTCTTTTTCTTTTTTTTTTTTTCTAGTTTAAAATGTCTTTTAGGACTTTTAAAAGTGATGCTGTCAGGTCTTGTAATTTGCCCTTTTTGAAACCAGCAATGTGCCTTTACATCTTAGAGTTGCTGCTGTTTGTTTTTCCCACTGACACGTAAACTTGCCTGTTTGTAAACTTTATTTTCTGGCCTGCTGGTTCCCTTTTCCTTGCTAATCAGCTCCCTGTGTCCCAGGGAGCTGTGGTGGGTGTCCTCACATGGGACTCCTGCTCCTGCTCCAGGAGGTGATGGCTAGGTGGGTGTTCTCACATGGGACTCCTGCTGCTCCTGCTCCAGGAGGTGATGGCTACAAGACCCTGCTGTACCCCAGAGAGGGGAACCTTTGGGAAATCTGGTTTCACTGAATTCAAACACTGCATGAGCAAAACATCCTTTAACAAGGAGGACACTCTGAAAACACTCAGAAATAAAAACCCTTTTGGGGTGTCTTGTGCCTTAAAACATCTCACATGGGACTCCTGCTGCTCCTGCTCCAGGAGGTGATGGCTACAAGACCCTGCTGTACCCCAGAGAGGGGAACCTTTGGGAAATCTGGTTTCACTGAATTCAAACACTGCATGAGCAAAACATCCTTTAACAAGGAGGACACTCTGAAAACACTCAGAAATAAAAACCCTTTTGGGGTGTCTTGTGCCTTAAAACACGTGTGGAACTTGAAGGAACTAGGTGTATCAGATTCTTGGCTGAGCTGCACTGACATGGCTGAAGATAAATTAACTTCCACTGGCTGAGAATTTCTCTGCAGAGCTGTGATGGTCTCACCAAAGCCCTGAGCCCCAGGGCAGCCCCAGCAGCCCTTCCCTCCCTAGAGGCTTCTTCATACCCTTAATTACAAGCAATTGGAGCTCATACTACCAAGTTGTTAGAAGCAAACTTTGTAAATGTGCATTGTCATGGAGACAGTATAGATCAGCTGAAGGACCATATGGTTCTTTACTCCTTCGAGCTATCACTGGAAGGAGTAGACTGAGGAATATATTTAGGGGTTGGTTGGTTGTTTTTTCTTTTTTTTTTTAACAGATGACTAAAGATAAGGAAATAAATTTAGTTTGAGAAAATCCTCCTCCTTTCCTATGGGAAGTTGGCTGCTCTTTACTCTGCATTAGAAAAAAATATTGCAGAGATCTCTTGTTTTACAGCTGATCGTTGACAGGCATTTCGAAAAGGTCATAGCTGCGAGCCCCTCTTCATGGTGTGCAAAGGAAAACAGGATTCTTCTTCTTTTTCCTTAAAATTGTATGAACTGGCTGCTTTTATAGGCAGGGTCTATGTGTGATTTTCACAGCTACACCATTCTTCCTTCAAACAAGACTCTTGATCATAACTAGATGCTCACATTCACTTGAAGACCACTTCACTGCTTCAAAGTCCTTCAGCAACCACAAACAAGCTAATGCTGACATCAGTGGAAGGAGTAGTTCCCTGTAGCTCTGTAGATTTGCCTCTTCCCTGGCCTGGAAAAGCCCTTGGCTGTCCCTTCACCCTTCTGTCAAGAGTTCCAGTTGCTTTAATCGTGGTGTTTGTAATGTGGTTTAGTAGAACTGTGGTGGAAATAAGGAGGCCTTTTGTCTCCCAGGGTTGCAGAGAGATGCACTGGGCTGAAAAAAAAAAAAAAAAGACAGTGAAATTGTTGATGATATCACCATTTCTCAAGAAAAGTTTTGTTTTGGAGGAAAAAAATACTCTTTTGTTCAAGAAACAAACAAAAGCGTCATGAAAAAATATTTGACCAGCTTTGTGAACCCCTTTCACTGGCAACTGTAGCTCATCTGAGCTGGACAAGAGATGTGAGTAACGAGTTACATTTTAGCAGCCAATCTTTAGTATAATTCGCTTGCTAATTAGCAGTTGAAGCAAACAGTGGATTGTTCTGTGCCTTTATGATACTTGTGCTCAGAAAGGGCAGCCTGACTGCAGTGTCTCAGCTGGAATTACTTGAGGGAAAATGTTCCCCTTGCCAAGCTGAGCCCCATGTCTCCTCCCAGACTGCAGGTGGAAGTGGAATAGAGGAAATTCTTTCCACCTGGTTGTGGTCTGCTTGGGAATATTTATAATCTTCCCCATAACGTTATGGTTAGCATGGTATCTTAGGAATTTCAGGGCTGCTGTGCCTCTCTGAAAGCAAGAGGACATCAGCTGGGTGAGCAGCCTGGTGGGAACACAGGAGGGATCACACTGTTCAGGCCCCTCAATCCCCTGCTGCCAAGGATGGGCTGCCAAAACAGGCTCTGACACTTGGTTCTGGGATGACAGCATTGCCTCTTCAATTTTTTCCGTATTTTTTTCCATTCAGCCAGACAGTAAGTTGTCTCCTAGAGGGAGCAGTGTCAGTCACGTGGTGGTGGGAGATTGCATGAATATTTGAGAATTTAATTGGCAGCTGTGCCAGGCAGTGTGAGCAGGAAGGAGGTGTGTGAATAGGAAAGGGGTTTAGCTGTAGCTTTTCAGCCACTGGGAGACTTTTTT
This sequence comes from Acanthisitta chloris, assembly GCF_000695815.1. Classification (NCBI taxonomy): domain Eukaryota; kingdom Metazoa; phylum Chordata; class Aves; order Passeriformes; family Acanthisittidae; genus Acanthisitta; species Acanthisitta chloris. The sequence goes on from NW_008670911.1 coordinate 8,490, forward strand.
TTCCCCTGATGTTTCTGCTGTTTCACTGGTAGGTGTATGACCTGAGGACCAGGGGAAAGGGACCAGAACTAAGCTGCCCAGATTTGCTTTCTGCTTCCCTTCTCTGGCTCCATGGCCCTGAGTGAGCTGCTTCTCTGGGAAAGATCCTATTTCCCTGACTGACCATGGATGTGCCAGACTGGAGGGGGGCAAAAAAAAAAAGACATACAAAAACTTGTCCATAATTAAGCAGATACAAATTTGACTTCACTGGTAACAAATCAGTTGTGACCTTCTTCTACCTTCCGTCTCAAAACCTTACCCATTTTGCACTTGGAATGTTTGAGTTTTTTAACACAAAACTATCTATTTTGGTTTAAATTGTGCCATGGAGTGCTAAACTAGAATGCTAAATGGGACATTCATAAGCCTGCAAAGTTGAGCAACTGAAAGGGGAGAAGCTTGAATTAACACAGCCAAACAGTGGAAGTTTGGCAAAATTTCCAGCTTCTGAAAACCAGTGTTTTTATGGGCCATATTGAACTGCTTTATAACAGGGGGATGCTATACATCCAAAAAAAAAAAAAAGCACATCTTATGTGACATACAACATAACTTGACAGTTCTAGCCATGTGTATAATTAGTGGTATTGACTTGGTAACACTGAGAAAGACTTTTGCTGGCACTTCATCCTGTTAAATTGAATCTTTCCCAAGGAGGAAAATCTAGGAGGCACTAGTCAGTCACTGACTCACTATCAGCTGCCTCCTTGCTAAAGCCTGAATGTATTCCATAGTAAGTTATTTGTCACAGTGACTCAGCATTGTAGGCTCCTTTTTAATTTCTCCCTCTCACCACAGAGCCAAGAAAATCTCCCACCTCCCCATGCCGTATGCTACTGAGATAGCAGTTTGTATCATCGGCCAAAGGATAACACATTTAAATGTATGCAAGGAGCCTTATAAGGGCATTAACACTTGCCTCCAGGTTGGACGTCACGACGGCGAGCCAAGGAAGAGGCACCAATAATAGACTCCTTGTGTTTGTACATGCTGCGGTGACTATTTGTGCCATTCGTGGGAAATGGAGTGATATGCCAGACGGCAAAGTGTTTCATTTACCCAGAGTCACGGGGGTTGAGCTGAGTGAGTCTTCACTCAGACATGCAGCCCCGTTCCTGGAAAGGTCAGCGAGCAGATCCTGCCAGCCTGGGGGCTGGTGGTGGGAGAGGGACTGGGGGCCAACCTGTCCCCTCCTGTCATCCCCTGCAGCCCAGAGAAATCACAGTTAGGTGACAGTGACTCTGAACTGTGCCACTACATGTGCCTTGGCTTGGACATATCTAGCTCTGTTTCCCCTGCGTCAGTTGGGGATGATAAGATCACAGAATCAACCAGGCTGGAAAAGACCTCCAAGATCATCAAGTCCAACCCTACCGTGGTCACTAGACCACGGCACTAAGTGCCACATCCAGTCTCAGCTTGAAAACCTCCAGGGATGGTGAATCCACCACCTCCCTGGGCAGCACAATCCAATGCCTCATCGCTCTCTCCACAAAACAAAAAAATCCTAATATCCAACCTGAGATAGAGACAGAGCTTGAGTCTGTGACATGCTGTCCTCTGCCAACTGCCCTGTGTTCTTTGTATTGAAATGCTGCTCCAGTTAATTGCAGGTGTTCCCCAGCTGGTGCTTCAAACCAGTGAGAGGAAAAAGCTACTGAGCCCAAATTCCTGCTCAGATTACATCATTCCTGAACCCACTGCTTCCCCCACAGGGAACGGGGGAGGACAGCTGTGTGATGTGAAAAATGGCCCGCGGTGCCCGCCGTGATGAAGAAACGGGAGCAGAGTGATGCTGCTGGTCCTCTCTGCCACCTGGTGAGCCAAATATTTCCTCATGGCATCGTCTCATGTTTACTCAAGTAATGAGCTGCTTTCATATTGCTTTATCCCTCGGGCCATATTGGCCACAGGTGTAACATGTGAAAAATGTAGAGTTCAGGCAAAGTCGTCACAAGCTTTTGTACAGACTCAGAAATGCTATTTATTTTGCTAGGGATTGGTCTGTGTTTAGGCAGCGTGAGCAGTATGGGAACCAGACCAAGTAACCAAGAGCTGCAGGGGGAAAAGATGGGTCTTACCTGAAAAGTTCCCCAAATGGGACTGCATTGCATAGTTCCCTTTTTTAATTATGATTTTAGTCTAAACTAATATAAAGTACTTGAAGCTCAGTCACAGGATGCTTGAGTGAAGTTTGAGTCCATTCCATCTGGCTTTTTGGTGTAAGAGTGTGGCTTTCAATTAAGAATTCCCCTTTGTTAGAGGGGAGCAGGTTATGAGCTCCAGGAAAAATCTTCCAAGGTTGAGAGAAGAGTAAATGTGTCAGCCTGGGAAATTCAGGCTGCCTGAGCTCCCCTGAATGGCAGCATGTACCTAGAGATGTGTAAGTGTCACTGCTGCTTTTTTCCACCTGTCCATGCAGCATCCTTGGTGCTTGTCCATGACTCCACATGCTGCAGGTGTCTGGCTGTGCTGTACCACACTGGGGGTTAAGGAGTGAAGCAAATGAGGCATTTTGCTGAAATACAAACCCAACCCTTCAAAAAGTGACTGGCTCCCAGGTCATTAAAACATTAAAATATTCTCATGGCAGATCTTGGAATCTGTTGTATCCCAAGACTGTTTATTTCCTGCTCTGGAGAGCAGGAAAACAGGCAAAATTCAGATTTTCTCCAGACCAGAAGTGCTAAGCTGATGGATGATCTGGAGCATCACAGCCCACTGCACCACCAGCTTTCTTGTGTCTTTGCAAAACTCCCTTCCAGTCACCAGGAATACCTTGACAATATCACCTTTTTTCTCTCTCAAACATTGTCATCTTATCCCAAGAACCATTGTCATTACTAAGAACCTTCTGTGATCAAAAATCCCAGCTGAGGTGACACTTTCAAACTTCTCCATTTATTTTTCTGATCTTTCAGCTGGAAATGTATAGAGCTTAGGAATTAGCCAGGTAAACAGTCTCCTTGCACATAGAGAGACAACACCACAGGGAATCCTTTTCCAAAGAAAATGATAGAATGGTGTTTCAGATTACTGCAAGAACGTCAAAGATGCTGTTGACTTGTTATTTTTACTTTCTCTTCATTTCTAAACACTTGTTTGATAAGGTTCTATTTTATGTAAGTGTCAAAATATTTTTAATGTTTTTCCCTGATAACTGAGCATAGCCACAGTAATGAGCTGGAATTTAGTTCTCATCTCTCTCATCAACTATGGAAAAATCGCATCCTCAGAAGTAACACTCAGCCTTACTTATATGGTGGGTAGAGTGACCCATTGCAGAAGTGAAAGCAGAAGTAGGAAAATGTTATGCAAACATTTGGAAGTTTCAGGTGAGGATAATTCCATGCTGAAATTGAATGGTGGTTCTGGCTACTCATGTTGCCACTCCAATGGATTAGAGCTCAAGAAAAAAATAGCAGCATTTCCTAATGAAAGGGTAGGAGTATGTCATGAGGATGCAACAAAATCTCACCTGGTGGATGAGTTCCTCAAAAATCTCTCCTGCTGCAAGAGCTGCATTTCTTATCACCCTTGAAAACAAATGGAGAGTGTGATTACAAATGGCCCTATGGCTTTGAGCAAGTTGCCTTTCTCAGGAGGAGAGGAGCTTGTTGCTTGGTCTCCCAGTAGCTAATAATAACCCTGTCAAGGATTGCAGAGTGAGAAGTGGCAGCCCCAGCACCTCTGGGAGCTGTGACCCTCCTCTTTCCAAGCCTTCCTCAGAGACAGCAGGGGATGCACCACGGGGGCACAATGGGCTTCACAGGGGATGTCGTGTTCCCTCTGAAAACAAGCATTGCCTTTGAGGCATTGAGTGACCATTATCCTGTGTCAGCTCCACAGGTTCGTGATGACAAAATGGGCATTGGCTGGTGAACTGCTCCTGACTTTGCTTTCTGCAAATAACTGCAGGATGTGCAGTCAGGAACCAAGTGTTTGAGCTCTTTACTATTTTTCTCTCCCCCCCTTTCGATTATTTGTGCTGTTTTTATAGCTACTGAAAACTGAAATCAAACAGACAAATCAACCAGCCCTGAACTACCCTGATGGGACTCTGTGTTGGCCACCTTGGCAGCTCTGTGGCTCAGTCCTCCCCGCAGGTATGGGCTGACACAACTATTATTTGAGGGTTTGCAGGCTGGAGAGGCTCGTGGCTTTAAGGGATTAAAATTGGGCTGAAAAGGGGATGTGATTCCCACAGAAATGTCTTTGAGGCTAGAAGGTATTGCCTTTGCTGCAGCAGGTCAGTCTGGGAGAGGACTCTGCATAAGGTTCCCCTGCAGCTCCTGCTCTATAAGGCAGTAGCAGATGCTACTAGAATTTCTTGGTTTATACAGAGGGCTGTGCAGTAGGAGGTATGAAAGAATTCGTGATGTCCCTCCTTTTGTTCATTCTCTATTTCTGGGTGTAACCAGACCAGCACTTTGCACTTTTATGTCTCCACCTGGCTGAAAGCTTCAAATCCATTTTTGTGAAGAAACTCTCCATAAAGGCAACTTCTCCATATCAGAGATGGACCAACCGAGTCACACAGATAACACACAGCTGCATGGGAGTGTTGTAGAGGATGACAGAGCCCAGGTGTCTTAATTTCTAGCTACACACTCCAGCCACAAGTTTTAAGGGAAGCTTTCATTTTTCCATGACCTGTAGGGATTGCTGCTCTCAGACAGGACCCAGCTGTTTGTGGTAGAGGAGAAGTGCAGCTGTGGAGGGAGCATCAGTCTTATGTAAAGCATGATGTGGACAGCAAACCTCATCTGAAACAGCAGAGTGGAGGTGAAAAGGTCTCTGTGAAAGCAGAGCAGTGAAATGCAGTGGCTGTGGAGAGATGCCAGCAGGACTGGGCAATGCTCCATGGCTAATTGCTGCTTGCAAGGTCCTAGCACTAAGCTCAACACTTCTTCGTGCCTGTGACAAAACAGCCCAACACCCAGAAAGTCAAGGTTACCTTAGCTGAAGAGGATCTTACAGATGGATCCCTCAGCCACTGAAAAGCTTAAATTTCAGATTGATCTTTTTTCCATGGGTCAAGTGGGGTTACTCTTTCACATGGCAGTTTGGTTCTGGGGGGTGTTTGATTGCTCAACCCTTCACCATTAATGCTGTCACTTTCTAATAGAAGCATTGATTTGTAGTTTTAGCTTGGAATGCCTAGGACAGCTGTCACTCTGCCCCAGAGTCATAAATCCTCATGGTCTTCCTCATCTGGCAGCCCTCTGTGATTAAAGCAAGAGCTCCTTGGAGCGATGAATCACCAAGGCTCATAGGTATTCACTCGTCGTGTTCCCACTGCAGCCCACTCTGTGTGTTGTCCAGGCTCTGTTTGCCTGACATAAACAATAGATAAGATGTCAAACATGCAGAATTGCTCTGAAAGGAAACAGCAATGATCTCCTGAGCTCCAGGTTTCTTATTTCCTTTTAAGCTTGGAAATTAAATGTGGGGGTTCACCAAAACTAACACAGGCACTGGGGTAGAGGCAGTTTCCTTCATCAGTGCATATAAAATGTGTTTCGGTGCAGCAGGGAGAAAGATGCCATTAATACCTAATAAGCAGCATGCAAGTTACTGGTGGATTTTGTGTAAGTAATTCAGATCCTCGTGGTTTTTTTCCACAGCGTTCTCTTCTATTTATCAATTTCTTGCCTGTATCTTTCAGTTTGCCTGCGTCTTCATTCATCATTCATTTACAAAAGCCATTCCAAGCATCAGAAACCAATTTCCTCCCTGAACCTGGTCCTGTAACAAAACAAGGCTACCTTGAATGCAAGTGATGTTACAAGGATGTGTGGTGTTCTGAACAGAGGTGTGTGTAGCAGGAGGTGGATTAAGACTAAAAAGAAGCCAAACTGTGTTTCATGAACTAAGCCTTCAGCTCAGCATCCTTCCACAACATAAAAGTAGATGCTTTCCACTTTGATCTCATGCACACATCTGTAAACAGCATTGAAATTACACATCAAGCTAATGGACACCGAATTTTGACTTGCATTTCTGTTCTCACTCCTGAATCCTTGATTCCTTACTCCAATCAGCTTAATTATCCCAAGCCCACCCAACAAGTAGCTGGCTAGCATCTAGCCACGCTGCACGTGCTGCTCTGCCTCTGAATCACTGCCTTGACTGAGCTCCAAGGGCTCTGCTCTGCTCTCCCTCCGGGCGTGCGTGTAGGAGCATGAAAGAGTACTGCAGGCACCCTGCACCTCGTCCCTATCTGCAGATAGCAAACATAAATCACCTGGGCTCTTACACAACCAGCACCTCAACATCTGTACGGATTTGTTGGTCTCTTCACTGGTGTGTTCACTTCAGCACCTCTGACCAGTGAATCTCAGCAGTGCCAGGACCTGTGTGCCCTGCAGACAGGATTGCATCCTCTCCACGTCTCCAGGAGGTAAGGAGCTAGCTCACATGGCTCTTTGTGTCCTCAGAGGAGGGATCAAGGTGGCTTGTCCAGAAGGGCATAGGGAACTATGAAGTAGGTTGGGTTTAGAGATTTCCTGGGGTGTCCAGGTTTGTGTTGGATGCTCCTGCCTATCTCACAGGTACCTGTGTCCTCTATAAACTGTGTCTGTGTGGGAGGTGAAGGTGAGGGAGTCTGAGATGGCACAGCTACAATGGTTTTTACAACCTGCACTGCTCTAAGTTTATTGGGAGTTAGTACTGTCACTTCTTAGCTCTTGGCCAACTGAACTGCTCATTGTCAGGGAGAGTAGTTAAGTAAGAATGTTTTTACCAATCTAGACACAATTTATATGTGGGAAATAGTGATTATGTGTGAAAATTATTTTTTGCCAAGTCCAGCTTTTGATATTACTTTGCTCTTGATAAGACTGAAGAAAAATACCGAGCATTTCAGATCCTACTCTCACAGTCTCACTCCTGTAAACCAAGAGCCATGCATTCATAGGAGAGCACAGCAGAGACATGGAGTGTCCACCTGACTTGTTTTACTCTATCTCATACAAATAATCTTCCCAGACTTGTTTTCACTGTAGCACCCATGCTGGTCCTGGTCCTTCAGTGTACCTCCAGGGACAAGGCTTCAGATAGCTCATTTCAGCCTACAGGGCACCAGGAGCTGAGGAATTGCTCTCAGTCATTCTCTAAACTCTAGGTTTCGTTCTCTAAATTGTCATGTTTCTGTTCTGCCCATCCTCTCCTCTGCCTGATGTCCCTGGTGCTGATGGGGATGTGCAGTGGTGAAGGGGCACTGGGTCTGCCTCTCCTCCCATGATGGGGCTGTAGGACTTGCCAGAGCATGGTGTGTGACCACCAGCTGTGTCTCCATAAGGTAAACTTGGGAAGTCTTGCCTGAACCCCAGCCTTGAGTGCTTTGGGAGGGGAAGCAGGTTTCAAGGGCTGAAATCCAAGCGAGAGGCTCAGATTTTAATCTCTTCCTAAGAATTTGGAGCTGCACTGGAGGTAACACCTGGAGATGCCTCCTCTTGCCTGCAGTCCAGATGCACCTGAGATACCTGAGTTCTTGTGTCCTTGTGGCACCAGCATCTCCCCAGGTGCTGTTGTACTGGATTGGCACAGCTCTTTCCACTGGGGCCTTCTTGCTATCATCCCTCCTGGGCTCCATCAGTGCTCTCTCTGCTCCTGAGGCCCAACAAACACCTCTTTGCCCATTAGCACTTCCTGCCTTTCAGACTGGAACCTGCAGAGCATGTGTTACCTGCATCTAATCCCTGCTGGCTCCATGTGCCCCAATCCTACCCTGTTTCCTCTGGAGAAGCTGCCAACAGCTTCTGTGGCTGGTCCAGGAAAAGCCAATTTCCTACCTCCCTCTACAAAACACAGCACCACCTCCCAGGGCTTAGAGTGCACTCTGACATCAGGACACAATTATTTCAGTGGTGTTTGCTTTGGATTGTGCCTACGTAGCTGCACAAGAACAACTTAAGGCATCAAGTTTATAAAATGGCACACATAAGGATGGGGAATGTTGGCAACAGAGGATCTCATGTTGCACTTATTTCCTTCACACAGCTATGAGCACAGGCCTGGCCATACTGGTGGGTTTCAGAGCCCATGGGTTATTCATCAGCACCTTTTGGTTATTTATATTGGTAAACAGAAAGGACAGAGAATAAGCTCTACTAACCAGTTCTCACAGAAAACAAAGAAAAGGCCTTTAGCATAATATAGAATTAGATGGGGGGAAAAAGTTTTAATTAGCTTCATTTAGTTATCAAGAGAGTCAAGCAATCACTGGAGTGATTTGAACAGCTTTAGTTTGGTTTTCTTCCTTACTGTTTCTGTAAGAGGCCCAAGGCACGTCAGACAGATGCAAGGTGACAAGATGCTCCACAAAGCCATGGTGCTACATCAATTTAAGCAGCTAAGACTCCAATCTGAGCTTTTCAAATTGCATTCAAGGCTCTTTATGTAGCTTTATGTTGTTAATTAACTATCTAACTTCTGTTTGAATCATTTCATCTTACCATTGCTTTGGCTTGTGCTGCTCTTCTCTTCCAAGAACAGTCTTTAGACCATTTCCCAAAATACGTTTTTTTGAGAGAGGCTTAGTGGTACAAGAAGGTGCCATGGTAAGATACAGTGATTTATATGCTCCTGAATAAGTTTAAATAATTGAGAAGTACTGGGATTCCATGACATTCTTCTTCCTTACTTGTGATTAATCATTTGTTTCTCGCCTTATGGTTTATCTCCTAGATTTTACTCCCAGATTTTTTTCCTTCAGAGTACTGCCACATACTTTAGATTTAGTGGGGATTATTCCTGAGTAAGGAATGTTGAAAGACTTGAGAAACACAAGAAAAAAAGATAAATGTGAGATTATGAGAGACAGTAACTTGACAGAAACTGCATATTTAAGCCAACAATCAAACCCACTGAAAGCCAGGAAAACCTTAGGCCAAGTTTTACTTTGCTCTCCTGTAACTGTGCAGATCTCAGAGACTGAAATTACTAATAATCACAGACATCTTGACTTAGCTTGACAAATAATCTGGAATTATCTTTATTGTAGTTATCTGAATCTTCACACCTCCCTTCCCTGGTAGTATCTGGGTTGCCTTCTCCTTCTCATGGAAAGCAGGCTGCACAAAAAATGAGTCACCCAGAAAAGATCAGAAAACACTGGCATGCATCATCTGTTCTTCAGGCCTGTGCTTTGTCCCAAGTGCTGATGGATGAAAAGCCTGATTAAAGGGAGAATGCTGGTGGCACAGCACAGCATGGGATAGCTGCTGTGGCACAGAGGGCTCCAGCAGTGTGGGGCTGCCCAGGTGAGGATGCTGCCAGCACCTGCCCAGGCAGGTGTGATCCCAGCACAGCACATCCCAGCACCACAGGGGCCTGGGGGGATGAGCCCTGTGCTCCTCTTGCTACCCAATTCCTGTAGCTTGGAGGCAAGGTAGGGCTCAGCAGGATACCCAGTCCCAAATGAGAGCAGGCACCAGGTGAGAGGTGCCAGCACTGCTGGCTCACAAGCAGCCACGTCCCCTGCCTCCCAGAGCACCTGAGTGACCTGGCCTCCTTCTGTGACAAGGTGACCCATTCAGTGGATGAGGAAAAAGCTATGGATATATGGATATACCAGCTGGGGGGGCTGGGTGACTGGCCATGAGTCAGCAGTGTGCCTAGGTAGCCAAGAAGGCCAGTGACATCCTGGTGCAGATCAGCAATAGAGTGGCAGCAGTACCAGGGCACTGATCATCCCCCTGTGCCTGGCACTGGTGAGTTCCTGTGTTCAGTTTTGGGCCACTCACTGCAAGAAAGACATTGAGCTGCTGAAGTATGTCCAGAGAAGGTCAGTGGAGCTGGGGAAGCACAAATCTGATGAGAAGCAGTTGGGGATGTTCAGCCTGGAGAAAGGAAGGCTCAGGGGAGACCTTATTGCTCTCTACAACTACCTGAATGGTCATGGTGAGACAGAGGTCAGTGTCTTCTCCCAGGTAACAAGTGAAAGGACAAGAGGAAATGGCCTCAAGTTGAACCAGGGGAGGTTTAGATTGGATTTTAGGAAAAACTTTTTCACATAAAGGGTTGTCATGGATTGGAACAGGCTGCCCAGGGAGATGATTGAGTCACCAACCTTGGAGGTGTTTAAAAGAGATGTAGATGTGGCACTTAGGGGCATGGTTTAGTGGTGAACTTGGCAGTGCTGGGTTAATGGTTGGACTCTGTGATTTCAAAGGCCTTTTCCAACCTAAACAATTCTATGATTCTATTCTGTGATTTCACAGCTCTTCCATAAAACCTCCAAATCCACTACCCCAGGGTGCAGGCCATGGAGTCAATGCACAGGAAACATATTGTGACCCACAAGTGACTCTTAACCTTTAGGAAAGACAGTGTGAGTCTGAGAAGGCTTAGGAGGTGCAAAGGCTGATTGCTGTTCCCTCACTGTTTTTCCAAGTCCTCTGCTTTTTCATCTCATTTACATACATGTTGAACAACTAAATTCATTTTACCCCCAAAGTAATACTTGCTCCTTGCCAGTGCTTTGCTGCTAGGCCATATGAATGTGTGCATAGCCTTGATATTATGATACAAATATTTTTACATGGATCTTTTCCCAGTGTCAAAATAATATACCCAATGGGCACAGGAGAAGAGTCATTATATACTTCTTAGAAAAAAGTGTTGGGACTGCCAAATCTTGACCGGCATTATTATTGTGGGTAAACTGCTCAGGGACTGAGCTGCACTATCAGAGTCATTTACTGGCAGTTTAAATGCTCTCTGCCTCAGTTTGTCTTTTTGCAAAATGGACACAAAAATGTCCCTCAAAGCTGGAAAGATTAATTCAGGTTTCTGAGAGATTTGAGATCTGTGCCTGATACAAAATCATATAATGTGATGCTTCTGCGGATGAGGTGTATATGCTGCACAGATTTAGGAATAAGTTATATGCCTAGTATTGTAGGATTAGGTTTATCAGTGTTATTAACAACCAGTAATCAATCTGGCAAACTAAAACAGGCCAGGAACTAATTCATACCGAGAGAGACAGGCTCATTCAGTCAGGCAGATTTGGTTTGTGTTCATAGAATCATAGAATCAACCAGGTTGGAAAAGACCTCCAAGATCATCCAGTCCAACCCTCCCGTGGTCACTAGCCCATGGCACTAAGTGCCACATCCAGTCTCAGCTTGAAAACCTCCAGGGGTGGGGATCATCCCATTTCCCTGGGCAGCACATTCCAATGCCTGAGCACTCTCTCTGGAAAAAATCTCTTCCTAATAGCCAACCTAACCCTCCCCTGGCAGAGCTTGAGTCTGTGCCCTCTTGTCCTGCTGCTGAGGGGCCCAGAACTGAGCACAGGATTCAAGGTGTGGCCTCACCAGCACTGAGTTTAGGGGCAGAATCATCTCCTGGTCCTGCTGACCACACTGTTCCTGCTCCAGCCCAGGATGCCTTTGGCCTTCTTGGCCCCCTGAGCACACTGCTGGCTCCTGGTCAGCTCACACAGAGCTCTGCCTGAGTAAATTCAATACGATCTCAGGAGTGTGAGAATATCACTGTTACACTCAATAAACCATAACATTCTAAACTGGGACCACAGAACCAGCACTTGGCCTTGTTGAACCTCATCCCCTTGGAATCAGCCCAATCTCAGTTCCTCTCATCTCTCTGTAGTTACACCACTTTCATTGCAAAAAAAAAATTTAAAAAACTCCACTTGTAGTTGTGCCTCAAAGTATTTGTCCTTAACTAGAGAAGCTGTGGCTTTCTTCAAGAAAGCTGCTATATGGTAGGTTGTGATATTTTCATCACGAAAGATACTTAACATTCACCAGTTATTTGGAATCAAAAGCCCTTGCCCTATGATACATATGGTTGCACTTAAGCTGAAATCACCACTTTACGTTAGAAAATATTGGTTTTGTCGTAAAAGGTAAGTGTTCCCAGAAGTGTATTAAAATGCCCAGAGATACAAAAGAGAAATATTGGAATTTAATCTTGGGTACCAATGTAAAAATATTTAAATATGCTATAAATTGTGCAAATCCAGCATGGTTCACTGAGGAATCTTTTGGGTTATTAAAATATTTTCAGTTCAATAAGAGACACTAAAAGTAATGGTGCAGTTTGTGTGCTGTTCAGCATTAGGAACACTTCTACATAGGTTTATTCAATAAAGGTCCCCAAGTCACAACTCCTATGAGGTGTACTTGGAACAAGAGAGCACATCAGAAAGTGAAGTGGAAGGGAAAATTCATGGATGATATCTAGTTCCATTCCAGTGGAGGTGATGAAAGGCAGAAAGGACTTTGGTGGCTGAAGTGGGTTAATTCATCACAATATCTGTGCACCTAAAGGCTCCACATGTGCATGGCAGGTAAGGAAGGTACTGATTCATAGAGCCCATGCAGAACATTTTTTAAGGGAAATGCAGCACTCCAGGCTGGGGAAACCTTCTCACCTTCTGCAACTCCCTGACAGGAGGTTGGAGTCAGGTGGGGGTTGGTCTCTTCTCCCAGGCAACCAGCAGCAGGACAAGAGGGCACAGACTCAAGCTTTGCCAGGGGAGGCTTAGGCTGGATATTTGTTAGAGATTTTTTTCCAGAGAGAGTGCTCAGACATTGGAATGTGCTGCCCAGGGAGGTGGTGGATTCACCATCCCTGGAGGTTTTCAAGCTGAGACTGGATGTGGCACTTAGTGCCATGGTCTGGTAACCACTATAGGGTTGGACTTGGTGATCTTGGAGGTCTTTTCCAACCTGGTTGATTCTATGATTCTTCTATGAAATGGGCAGCATTACAGGGGACAGTAAATGAAAATAATGGCTCCTTTTTTTTTTTTTGCCATTCTAGCTGCAAGTCTTGGAAAAACAAAAGTCAGTTTTGTCACCTCTGCTGGAACAGAACACTTGCTAATTGCTGCTCAGCCAAGGTTTTGCTAACATCCCACCTTCCTGACAGGTTATCAGGTAGAGCAAAGGCAGGGACGCTGCAGCAGTATGTGGGCTGCAAATGGAACAAACCCAGCTTCAAATCTGTGATGCAAATACAAAGTAGGAGTAGCAATATTTTTACTAACAACCTCTAACACTGCTGTGTTTGATGAGTTTAAAATCCTAAATAAGCCTCCACAACATTTTCCCCTAGACTTGCCACTATCTTTGCAGTGCTTGATTTTGGAAAGGGATCTTGGCTCTACAGGTTTAGATTGAATAAGGACAGCAGATCTAGTTCACCTCAGGAAACCATGTATCTAAAGAGATCTGTCTGGTTAAGTGTGTAACTGCTCTCTTTAACTGCAATGAATGACCCTATCAAAAAGTTAAGCAGGAGTAATAGCACCACCTGAGGCAAAAAGCATCATGCAAATTGTCATAAGTCATAGTTAAAGCTGCACGTGTACCTGAGCTCATAACCATCTGTACAACTCCAGAAAATAATGCTTTTTTCTATGAAAATTCATCAGTGCTGAACTGAAAGATCTACCAGGACCTTCCAATTTGGCATCAGAAATCTTACCCAAAGTATCCCTGTTTTCTTCAGCAGTGTATTTATAAAGTTCTCAACCTTGCTTGCCAAACTGGGATAGTGAGACCATAGTGTCTAGCAGGTTGTTTGTCCCCCAGGGTTTCATATGCATTTTGCAGCAAATGTTTTCAAAGTATCTTGTGTTAAAAGATCCTTGCAGGAATTCTTATGCAGGAGCAGCTTTATTTATTTAGGTCAACATTAGCACTATTTCCTGGATGTTGTGAATACTGTCTCGGGGGAGAATTTGTTTGTCATTTTAGTCTGAAAATGACAGGATAAAAATATACTGGACAACTGCAAACATGGCTGGTATGGGGGTTTTTCAGCTTGCTTGATGCAAGGGCCTAGATGGAGGTTACTGTTTTACTAAATGCCCTCAGTTCAGTGGAAGCCTCATAAGAGTTTCTCTGTATTTCTATTTTCCTTCAGTGTTTTCATCCTACATTGCTATTTCCTTGTTCCTTTCTTCTTCTGTTGTCATCTCACCTTCTTCCTCTTCCACATGGAGGACATAGAGAGAACTCAGTTCTGTCTGAGAGAGTTCATCATATAAGTGCTGAGACAAAGTCTTACTCACCAGCATCTCTTAATAATCCTTACATGATCTGCACCCAGTTCCTCTTGCTCTCTGCTCACTCAGTGTATAATTCCTTTAACAGATATTTTGTTCTTAACAATAACACGTTTCCATCATGCTCCAGGAGGTTCAAACACACAGCTGTTACTGAGAACTCCCATGGAAGCTGATAGGGTATTTGACTGTCAAGAAGTAGATTAATGTGGTTTGGGAGATAGTTTCCTTATAAACATTAACTTTAGAAAGGAACTGAAGTATGTGTTTACTTTTCACTCGTAAGTACAATTAAGGCTAATCCCCTTTAGTTGTGTAAGGGTGTCTCTGTCCTGGAAATGCCAGAGTTCTTTACTGACTCAGGACTGTACATAACAGCATTTAAAGAGATGATGAAGTGGTGGTGTAGCTTATTTTGTTCACAGTCATGGTGTATGTTTGCTCTTTTTAAAGAAAATTGGAGAGAGGAACAGTTTTAAAGGTTGACGTGCCTGGAAATACTTTCCCTGTGGTTACATGAAGCAAGATGTAGACTTCAGTGTCAAAAGAAAGGGTCCCCCACCTTGTCAACCAATCCTGTAATCAGGTTGCAATAGTAACAGATTACAGCTGTCATGTTTCTTTTTTCTCCAGGTTCTGATTTCTCTCCCTATCTCTGGTTTTCTTCTAGTAAGAGATACCCAGTGGCTCATTTTGCTCAGGTCATCCAGGAGAACTTACATGGGCCAATAGTTTCCATTACATTTATCTCATCTCCTGCCTTTTGCAGCTAACCCAAACGAGTGCCATGCAAGCACTGAACTACATTTGCCTCCGTGGTACTTGAAGAAAAACAAAACCTGAATTCTAGAAGTTCTCCCAAAACACACCTTTTCCATAAATGACAGAAATAGTTGAAGCAAAACTTTTTTACATTAGTTTCGTGGTGGGTTTGATGGCAAATAAATCCTTAATGCAAAACTCTCAGACCTGTTCTTAAACTCTTGCTACAGCTCTGCAGTGCTCAGAGAGGGATGCAGGGATACCTAGAGCCAGATATGAAAGTGCAGAGCAAAGGATTTCCCCAGCAGCAGTGAATTGGTGGCTGACAGACCTGCTACTGCCCCTGCCACATCCTCCCACTCCACCCTGCACTGTTGCCTCTGCAGTTTAGGAACACTGGTCAAGGTGCCTGTCTCAAGTGTCCTCCCACTCTACCCTGCACTGTTGCCTCTACAGTTTAGAAACACTGGTCAAGGTGCCTGTCTCAAGTTGTTTGCTTCAGACACCTTGGATGATGACTGGAAAAAGGGAAATATAAC
>NW_008670911.1:24057-27870 GCF_000695815.1 Acanthisitta chloris
CCCTACATGGCTTTACCGGGGGAAAGCCATGCTTGAGGAAACTGGTCTGGTGCCTTCTGGAGCCACTGCATTTGTGGATAAAGGCAAAGCAACTGCTATCATCTACCTGTCCCACACAACATCCTTGTCTCTAAATTGGAGAGCCACTGAAGGAGGGGAGGTTTAGGTTAGATAGTAGAAAAAAGCTTTTCCTGTTCTGGTGGTGAGACACTGTCCCAGGCTGCCCAGGGAGGCTGTGGCTGCCCCAGCCCTGGTGGTGTTCAATCCGATGAGCCTTGAGCAACCTGCTCTGGTGGGAGGTGTCCCTGCCCAGGGCAGGGATTGGGGCTGCATGATCTGTGAGGTCCATTCCAACCCCTAAATTCTATGATGGGAACCCTGATATATCCTGACTTGTATCTGAGCTTGAGCTGCCCTTGAGTCTCTGTCCTGGTTTTACCAAACATGAATATGAGCTTGGCACAGTTGGTGATTTTAAAAGAAGTCAACATGCAAAACACCTCCCATTGATGGTGACAGTGAAGCCCCTCCCTCTCTTGCAGGCTGGGATGGGTGGGAGACTCAGATCTGTGCTGGCTCTGGACCCACCACCCCACCATGGGGGTCTCACCCTCTCTTCCCTGCAAACATACCCTTGGAGGTGAGTGTGCCCAGCCTTTCTCAGAGGTACAAACATAGCGAGCACACATGCTGCTGCCTGCCTACTCCAGAGGATTTCCTGGTGCTTTCAGGAGACAGAAAGCAAGCTGAAATGTTCTAGCACTTTAAAGGAGGACAAGGCATTGGTGGGAGGCTTGTTTAGTATCTGAGTGGGATCATGACTACGATGTTCATCTGCATGTTACCAGCATGGAATATACGCAGTTTGAAGACGAGTAGGCTCAGAAAGAAAGGAAAACTTCCAGGGAGGGAGGAGGCAGAGTGAAAGACTGCTAATGCTTGCAGCATGAAGATCAGGGGAAAGATGGAAATATCAGAGCAAGATAATCTCCAGGAGGAGGAGATCAGGCACAGAAAAATCAACACTTTATGGGAGGCTGCCCTAAATACGTACTGGGAGGTTGGTATTTACCCTCCAGGCAGTAGCAGGGCAGGTGCCAAATCTGCCTGTTGAAGAAGCAGGAGGTTACCAGCCAAACTAGCACACCATGACCCCAGGGAACCTTTCTTTCAAACACACCATTAGATTGCTGGCATGGAGAGGAGTTGGCAGCCCTGTTTCACACCAGCAATGATGTCACGTAGCTCTTATTTCAGAAGCATTTCCGTAAAGTTGACAGCTACTGTTCTGGGCTGATTCTGCTCAGATTGCTAACGTTGGTGTCTGAGGAGGGTGTTCAGTCATCTCTCAAGCAGCAGCTGTGCATAATGGATGGAAGCTGTCTTTTAGCATGTGCTCAGCACTCATCCACACATTTTGGTGGCCTTTCAACCGTGCGAAAAAGCCAACCCGTAATAGCTCATTGTTTTCTAAGAGGTTTTAAGGCAGGGAAAGATCATTTTCAGCTTGCTTAGGGTTTTGGGGTGTTGTCACAGGTTGGCTGAAGGCTTTGTGACTTTCCAGCAGTGCTCCTGTAGTATTCTTCACATTGTTTTGTCTAAGGGAGAGAAAATGTATGACTGATTCCCTCTTAATTAGGCCTCATCTGCTAAACAGTTATGTCACTATTTACATATGAGTAGTCCCACTGAAGTCAAGTCCTGCAGCTGTATACTTCATCTGGTAACAATGTAAATCCAGGATAAACAGACTTGGAACAAGAGATGTACATTGCCTTATATGTATGAACTACCTGAATGTAGCAAATGCTGTGCCATGTCATTCTGGCAAATGCTAACAGCTATCCTGTTTCAACACCCTGTAAACAGACCACCTGATTATTAGTTTTAAGTGATGGACTAAACTCTACACACCAGCCCTGACTTTTACTGAGGTGTATGACTTGTCAAGTGAGTAACTTTGAGTCACTTGTGCCCCTCTATGGTAATAAGGAAAAAAAACAATAACCCTCCACACCTACTCACATCACATGGTTTTTCATGGGGTCTCCCGTGGCCTAGGGGTAAGCCCTTCTAGAGATAAAAACCACAGTGGGAAACAAGATGTAGCGAAAGGAAGTGTCTGGAAATTCAACAGGCATCTGGGTTTAATTCTACTTCTCCTCCTTTCTAATGCCTTTCTAGCAGGAATCCCTCACAGCTGTCTGACACAGGAGTGAGTCTCCTCCATCATTTTTGTGCATTGACTGATGTTCTGTCTCCAGCTCTGGTCCATCAGAATGACTTGGGCTGTTCTCTCACCTGTGAATGGCACTATGAGGAAAGAACTGTGATTGTTTTATATTACCTTCTCCTCTTCTGCCAGATCATTCCCATGCTCCATAGCATCCCCCATTACTCTACCAATGACTTGTCCTTCTTCCATATACCTTTGTGCCATTCTCTTGATTACTATGCCTATTTGATTAATTACATTGAAGCAATCTAAAGTAGCTTATCCCCCCCAGTTTAATTTGGTCTAATGAGCATGAAATGGGTTCAGTTGTTACCTATCCCCAGTGAAGTGGGTGGATCCCTGTTATTAAGCACAGGTCCTGACCAGCAGCTCTCCTAGTTAGCTCTCTAAAGGAGTGTCTTTGCTTGTGGCTCTTTCTTGACCCTGGCTTAGTACTGCTGGCAAACCCCACAGCTTTGCCCTGGAAAATGCAGCTGTATGTCCAGTTCCTGCTATGGATCTCCGGGGAAGCTTTTCTGGAAGTTTTTTTGTAAGTTTAACATTATTGTATCAATATAATACCATGACTCTTCAAAGGTTTCTTCTGGGCATCTCTAACAACTGAGACTTTCATCAGAAAATTAAGATATCTAGAAGTTAATGAAATGAGAAGTAAAGGAAGAACAGTGTTGTAGACAAAGTACTTTCTTACAAGTCCTACAGCTGGAATTACTTTCTTGATGAAAGACTATGTTTCTTGAGCTATAAAATAAGTATGTAGAAATATGTTTTAACTGATCTTTGTAAAGTTCTCTTTATACAAAATGACTGAGGACTCCACAGGCTCAGAAACTTTTAAGATTTAGATACGTATTTATGTAGTGAAATTATGAATTGTGAAATTTCCTACTCAAAGTAGATACTATCGAAGTTATTTTACTCCTCTGAGGAAGAGGCAGGAGATAATTGCTTTAGAAGACTGGGAGAAAGCAAACTTGTTGAAACACTTGGGCTTTTTTTTTTAAACTTTAATGCTGTTTGAAAAGTGGTAGTCCTGACCAGCATTAACACTAACTATGAGTACTTCCAACTGTTGGAAGAAAACTTCAGCTTCCTAACTGAAGATCAATACTTAAGGATGTGTCTCAGGTGACAAGTGATAAGATGATCTATTGGGTGCAGTGTTACATCAGCAACTGCCTTTCTGACCAGCTCTGCCTGTGCGTGCCATACAGCAGTATGTGATGCAGCTGAAGGATTCAGCAGTTCTCCTCAGGGCTGCTTTGCTGGACTCCACTTGACTTTTCTTCTAACACCTTGCCCCCAGGACAGCCGAGGCAGGAAAGTACCAGCTGTACCAGTCACACCAGTCTTAGGGCAGCATCTGCTGGTTATTGCATGGATCAACATAGATGGTTGTCATGGAAGAGGCTGCTTGCCTTGGCTCCCAGGCAGAGGTACCTGGCACTGGGGGGAGGGCGTGGGAATCGGGCGCTCTGTAGAGAAACGACCCGTAAATACAATTCTAACAGTCCATCAGGAGAGAGCGGGAGCGGACAAGGAGCTTCTTCTGGGTCTTGGTCTTTCTTCCTTTTTTT
>NW_008670912.1:0-24324 GCF_000695815.1 Acanthisitta chloris
AGGGACGTGGTGACTGCCCCAACCCTGACGGTGTTCAGGACCAGGATGGATGAGCCTTGAGCAACCTGATCTAGAGGGGAGGTGTCCCTGCCCATAGCAGGGGGATTGGGACTAGATGACCTGTAAGGTCCATTTCAACCCTTAAATTCTATGATTCTATGAACCAACACATGAAGAAGGAAATAAATAGGAACAACACACTTCATATCCCAGGAGCAGTAAAGAAATGGGATTTTCTGAGAGGTGAAATATTCATGAAATAGTCCTCTCTGTTTGGGGTGCTTAGAGTGGAGGTGAATAACTCAAGTGTAGGTAGGCAATGAAAGACTTCAACTTACCTGTCCTCCCTCAGCATCATTCCTCCTCCTGCCCCACTGTATGAAGTATCCTGCTATATGCTATCTCTGGCTATATTTCTTACCTGCAATGCCCTGGTTTTCTGTCTCGGTCCTGCTACATGCCATCTCTGGCTATATTTCCTACCTGCAATGCCCTGGTTTTCTGTCTCATCTCTGGCTTTTGGCATTATTTCTGTTGGCTACTTGTTGTATTAGCCCAGCTTGCATGTTCTGCTGTCTCATCAGTTAATATATTACTGCCTTATTTCAATTTTAAAGTATTAGGCTATTTCTCTGGCTTTATAACTTACTCTCATTCACTGTTGTGCTTTACGTAACATTTTTTGGAGTCAGAGGTTTTGTTCAGAGGTTCAGTAATCATTGACCTTGTGGCTAGATCCTAGGTTGCATGGTGAGGTTCCTTCCAACCTGACTGATCCTGTGATGATAATTAGTGCCACAGGCATCCTGTGTTTCTGTGGGCATGGAGTTTTCTCTAGAATAATGAATCTTAAGAAACCACCAGGCTGTGAATTGTGATATGGTATTACCTTTGTTAGTTCATTAGCAGTCAGACAGATGATGTTCTGGAGATGTAGTCTATCCCATTGATCTCAAGGGACTGATAAATCAGGATATGAAGACAGACATCTGTGCTGCTAGGATTTCAGGATTAACTGGGAAAAACTAATACCCCTAAGTTCCAAATGCATTAGTGGGTGCCAAGAATCACAACTTTATACACCTAGCTGTCAAACACTCTAACTCTTCCTTGATATCTTTGATGAAATGATAAATGCTCAATACAAAAATATTTGCTGTAGCAAAAGTAGAACAAGTAGAAGAATAAAATAGATTTTGGATAAAATAACACAGGGATTGCAGTATTGATTGCATAAATAGGTTTGGTGCTTTAAGCATCAGAACATTACTTGCAAAGAGTTGATAGTTTAGGTAAGTTGAAGTTCCTCCAAAACAACCACATAACTGTCATTTTAAATACTCAACTAATCCAGGGTTCTTAAGAGTATAAGAGTTTGGTGCAGGTCTTGCATTACCATGTTCAAGTTATCATACACATCACCTGTAAAGAACCTTGGGTTTTGTACATCTTTGTAAAAAAAATGAATGTTATAGATTAGATGCTTCTTATTTTCAGTAACAATGTCAACGTAGTGGGTAAGTCTCAAAATGTGTGCTTTTCTCCCTAAGTTAATGAGGTCGTTTTTAAGGTGAAGAGATTACTTGTAAGGAAGAGTGCCACCTTGTGACACTAAGGGTAATGTTGCTGTGGTACTTGACTCAGAGAAGGAAAGGAGTAGATTTACAAGGTTTTATCCTCTAACAGGATTTATAGAGCTGGGCTTTCTCTTTCATTTGCCTTTTCTTTTAAAACCTAACAGAGAAACTGATTTTTTCAAATGATAAGAATTCAACAAATCAGCTTTATTTCATCAATACAAAAAAAGCTAATTTTCCAATTTCATCTGAAATTTCACTTTTTTAATAGATTCACTTCAGAGAAAGATTGCTATGAAGTCTTAGCAGACTTTAAAACTGTCAATTAGACAGTCCACTAAAACTGAAATATGAGGATTTTTTTACAGACTTCTTATCCCTTCATCTTTCAGAAGCTGTAAAGAAGGAAAGAGATTTTTTAAGCTTCCTTCTAAGTTGCATGCAGGGACCCTCCTATTTAGGCTTGTACAGCTTTAAACATTTGTAGGCTTACATCCAATTTGTGTGAGATTCTTGCAGACAAAGATCTGTCCTAGCACACAGGACCTTCAGCCAGGCTCATCCACTTTTCATAGCTTCAGCTATCAGACTGGATGTTCAGTCAGGCTAAAATAAGTTATAGCTGCCTGTACAGGCATAGATCAGGACAATGTCAATACTACTAGCACAAATTTCTTCTGACACATTTTTGCACAAGCAGAGGCTCTGGCAAGGATCAGTTCTTTAAACACAGTGTTAATTAATCCATATAATAGTGCATAAGTGTTGCCAGAGAACTGAATGAAGGCTATTTCTACTTTCATAGAAAACAAAGAATTTAGAGAGTTTACAATACATTGACTGAAAAATCACCATTTTAACGAATACAAGAATATCAACAAAAAGCCATAGGTTTTTGTTTGTTTTTTTTTCTGTGGTTGATTTTGGATTTCTTAGGGGTTTTTTGCTAATGTTCAAACTTTTACAAAATTCAGAATAGTAGACATGTTTGCTATTGAGGACATTTTATTACTATTGCCTCAGGCATTTATCTCCACAACAGATTAGCTTTTACCACTGAGTTTTAATGTGCTATTTACATAACTGTGACTTAGCTGCAGAGCCTTGAAAGCTGGTTCTCACCTGTCTTTCAAGAAAAATGTCATTTTATGCTCTCTGGCTTGTTTGCTTAGAAGCTTGTTGCTTTTTTTCAAATGCATTTTTATATTTTAATGACAAACCCAACAGCTTCAAACCAAACCTAAAGCTGACTCAAAGAAGAAAGCTGAGAATCCTCTTCCCTACTCGTGACATGGATTAGTGTAATTTAGCCAAATATCTGTCAGTCTTGTTCGGTGTGAATATGATCCTACTGAAGGGATTTGAACTACTGCAACATTCATCAAGTTCGTTACACTAGGACAGACTATGATCTGGCAGTATCAGGTGTCAAACTAATCTTGCAATGTTAACAGGATTTGAAACTTATTTGTACCTGGTTAAGACTGGAAGGTGTGGATGAATCAAACTCAAGCAGTGCACAGTGGATTGAAAGTCATCCTGGATGCTGCTATTGCAGTAGTAATAGTAGTGCCCAGTCCAGTTCCTGTAGTTTGAAAGGACACGTTCATGGATTAGGGTCCTCTAGAAAAAGACAGGGAGAAAAGTCAAAAGTATTGCTGAAGCTGCTCCCTGAACAAAGAAGAATGTCTAGACCTAGAGCTGAGTAAAGAGATTAAGAATATTGCTTGAATGGGCTTTTTGCTGCCTTTGGCTGGGACAAATAAAAGATGCTGTGACTTACAATCACTTCTGGTTTCCTTGGTAACATTCTGTGTGTTGGGAGGTGGTTGTTTGAAAGTCATATTAAAGGAAAAGCCCTTGGAAAACTATAGTTTGATACAAGAATTTTTCCTTTCTCTAGAATGAAGCAGCAATAAACGTGTGTGTGTGTTTTTGAGAGAAACTGTAATGGAAGAACCCATTTGTGTGTTGCTGACAATTTCCATTTACTGATAAAATATACATTACAACTCTATTCATCCAGGCAGGGATGTCCTGTATCTTTCACCTAATTGCTGAGATACAGTGCACAAAAGAGGGTTCACTTTAAGAGACAAGAAATAAACAATATGTTGGGGTCATTTTGTAGCATATTTTGTGACACTAGGTGAGAGCTATTTGTTTCTTCAAGTACATGTCCTGTTCCATTTTCATAGAAAAGAGAAGACAGCCTGATTGGGTAATTTAACATTTGTACAAGGTGTTCACCTGTTTAACTGATTAAAGCTCTTGAATCTGTCACACAAAGGTGTTTTAAAATCACACAAATAACTTCCATCCCTCTGTCAGCAACTGAATAGTTTCTGTTGAGAGGAAAGATGCTTGCACAGCCTCTTTTGCCTTTGGGCATTGATCCAGTAAAACTTTCAAAGTCTTATTTGTTAACGCAGAAAAAATTTCAAGCATGGGCTTTTCAACAGAACTATTAATGACCTGAATATTCAAGCATGCAATGGAGGTTTCAGTCACTTTGCTTTTCCTTTTGGCAACCTTTTATTTTAGAGTGGTGAAGGGCAAGACTTTTGAAGTGGTGCTGGTGCATGGTGCTGACAGTGGCAAACCCCAGATCTATTAACATGACCTCTGAAAATGCTAATTTTTGATATAGCACTGTTAGTATGTGAATGCAGAGCTGAGACTTCCAGCTGTGAGTTCTAGGCTAAGAGCCTCAGTTTCACCCATGACCAAAGAGATCTAAACTGACCTCCAGGCAGATTTCTCCTCAGCAGTCCTGGTCTGGCAATTCTTTCTCTTCAGTAAGCTTGCACTGGCAAATCTCATCCTGAGGTCCTCAAATCCTTCCTTCAGGGGTGCAGAAAGCTTGGGCACCCAACTCAAGGCTTCAAGTTCCCAACTGGGAAGGGAGCTAGGAGCTGAGGGCTAGCAGCTTGGTGGTCCAGCAAGTTAGTTATTCATGACTCGTTCCCCAAGTATTTTTCCATGCAGGTGTTCTGCTAAGTCTATTTTGAGGAAGCAAACTCAGAAAATCTGTTTTCAGGACACAATTCTCAAATTGTTTTTTGCTCCTTTCTTTGCTGAATTTTGTTTTTATCAAATAAAAACAAATTTTCTGCCCAATCTACATAGTAGCTGCAGAAAAGGATATGAGATAAATTGTTTACTGTTTTGATAGACTAATATTTTCTTTTGTTGTCTTTCTTGGGCGTTTTTGTTTCTAAGTACTTTCCTTCCCTTTTAAAGGAACCATCAACAAAGAAAGTGTAATCTTGATTGTATTCTTCCATAGACACAACTCCATTTATTTTAAATTCCCACAGTGCTGAAAATATTTGTTTATTTCTAGGAAAAAAATCAATTAAAAATATTAATCATTCTGAGTTCTCTACATTTTCAGAAGGATTAGAATAAGAGGCTCACATGTTAAGAGTGGGGTGATTTCCAGTCTATAATAACTTTAACTTTTTTAAAATTTCTGAGGTTTTTTTTACCCTATACTCTTATAATACATGAGGCAACAGAATTAACTAGTGTGATTCATAAAAACTGAAAAGACTATAGTTTACTTATCCCACTTCTACTCAGATGATACAACACAATTAGTTCCTTTAAAAAATGTTTGCAAAAACCATCACAGCAAGATCCAAACCTAAACATTCTTTTTTTGCTGAGATGAACAGGATCAGAATCGAGGCTGTATGTGACTCTGCCTAAAATGCCTCATAAAGTGCATTTCATCTTAATATAGATGCTGTTGTATGGACAATCCTGTTGAAATTATGTTGATCATCTTCTCTTTCCCACTGTCATTGTTCACTGTTGCACACTAACAGCAGTAGAAACTGCTATACATTACAACTGCATGGTATTTTGCTTTGTAGAGAAAAGTAGGTAGCTATGTCTGCATTTGTTCTTCCATATCATTCCTTCTTTCACTGCTGTATTTGATCTGGTTTTGTGATCTAGTCTGCATTCTGTTCTTTCTCCTGTGCTTATGACAGAAGTCTTGGTGAACTACCAAATGTAGTCCAGCCTCTATGTCTCATGGAACTTCTTCTGAAATAAGGAGTGTATCTTCTTCCTTCTTCTAAAGCTTCACTTATCTCTGTGGAATTACAGACACACCAAGGGTTCTGGTTACAAAGAGGAAATGCTTGAGTTGCTCTCTTACTAAGATATACTTGTATTTGAATGCAGGGAGGAATACATACCATAGAGCACAAGAAATCCATGTGCATTTACTTGTCTATGCAGGGCATCCTCTCTTTCTTCATATCCCTTTCTAAATCTCTTTAAAATATGTTTTACATTGCTATTTCTGATACTTTATCTTGTCTCTATGACTACCATAGATTTTAACTATTGTAACTGCTTTCTCACAGATGACCCTGGCATAGAGAAATACTTGATAGGTGGGAAACATAGCAAGGGAAGTTCTAGAGGAATCTTTACTATAATAATGTCATCTCTGCTCATTACAAAGGGCTTTTAATTTTCTTACTGTGTTTTCAGGTATTGTCTCTGAAACTGGACCTCAACTTTTCTTGCTGCCTTTGGGTAAGAGGATGACAATGAATTTACATCCCTGTAATGTAAGTTTACATTACATCCCTGTAATGTAAGTTTAGTTCACTACTTTTACTAATGGAATTAAAATATCAGAACACTTGGTGGTAATTTCAGAGGAACTCAGACAGATGTCTGTGAAACTCCTTTCTCTTAAGAGTATTTTTGTTGTAGTGTTATACTTCTTTGGTTGTGTGGGATTTCCTCTTTTCCTCTCTAATGGTGCATTTGTGATCACCTTTCCAGTATTTTAGTTAAGCTGAGCTGCAGAATTTGAGCCCACATATATAAACAAACAGCCTAATTTTGAGACCAGAGGAGATGCTTTATTGGACAAGTGAGAGGACAGCAGAAAAATTCTCATTTGTGTGCTGTTTATGCTGAATGGCCCCAGATTAGGATTTTTCTCCCTTCAGACTGGGCCCAAATTAAACATTTCACTCTTCATATTGCAACTCAAAGTAATGAAGTTATGTAATTCTTACTTGTTTAATAGCAAACTGCCCAGTAAGTCATTCACGTAGCATGGCACCATGAAAGAATTTATCCATAAAAACTGACTCTGTCCCTCAGGAATTTTAATCTTTGTTTTAGCAGGAGTAAGCATTTTAAAACTGAGTAGGACCACTAACCCATTGATTAAGTCTGTTCTCCAAATCAATTTATTACATAACCCTTTCATCCCTGAAAATCATACTAATCTGTTCCTAGTACATTAATTACTATTCTAAAATATCCAATCTCCTCTTCTACCCTCCTTCACATTCTTCCAATTAATTGACCTATCCCCCCACTTCCAAATCAATTTCTCCTCTATTCCTCCATGGTTTTGTAGGATTCCTCTGCTTTCCAGCTGTCCCTGCTGTTTTCCAGTGCTCTAAAATCCCTTGTCTCAATTTGTCCCCTCCCTTTCCCCACTGTCCCACCCTGATTATTCAAGCTTCAGTGGACCAGCAATAAAAGCTTCTTTCTGTTACCTGGCTCTTTGCTTCTTTTGTGGAGCAACTAGCAGTGCTCAACCTGTCCTTTACTCTTCAAACCCTTCCTTAGTTTAATGAGACAGAGGAGCTGTGCTAAACACTGAATAGTTTCTGCTGGGGATCCTGCAGGAACAGGGTGGGCTTAGCCTCACCTCATGCAGCAGCAGGGGCTGGCAAGTCTTACTCCATCCTGGAGGCCCATGACAGCTGCATTAAACCCAAGGTATGCCAGAAGAAGCACCCAGCCTTTGGTACTTGCTTGGGATGCCTCTGTTCATATAGATCCTTTTCCTCCTTTCTTTGTGCTTGTGCAAGATGCAGTCCCTGGCTCTTGCCCCAAAAGCCTAGCTTTGAATGGAAATTAAATAAAACAGATTATTCTTGTATGCGGAAAATACTTCAGCAATGAACAGAATCATCTGCATTTTTTTCCCCAAGTGGAAAGTAGAAGTGTACAAATCTTCATATGTGAAGTTGGGTCTTTTAGACAGCCAAGATGAAAGTATAAGAAAGCCTCTGTTGTCCTGTTGCAGAGCAAAACCGACGAAGCAGAAATGTTTTGCTAAATGTAAAGCAGGGTCTTTGGAATGCAAAATCCTTGATCTCTGTGGGTCTTGCACCTCTACATTCTAAGCTTTACCAATTGAAGCATAAATCATGGAACTTCATGGTAAAGAAAAAGATAGCTTTCTGTCTCTGATCTAGATTTCTTAATTTTCCCTATGCACCAGGAATTTATGTTGTACATAGTTCAGCACCAGTGGCATTACTGTTACATTAAATTGATTATAACAATGTGTGGGATTTAAGGGTGGTAAAATATAGACTGGTTTATGTGTGCTAGCTTTATCCTTGCAATTTTGTGGATCACATTTTCTTTCTATAACTGCATATATTGACAACAAAAATATTGATGGTGTGTTAATTTTGGTAAAAAGCAGAAAAACAAATGACAACACCAGAATGATAAAGTTCTATTGGCATGCAGATTTATGAATGCCCTAAATAGAAACAGAAGAATTAATATAGAAATGCTTAGTTCACAAAATAAGTTTATGTCTGCGTAGGTGAATTGCTTTATTGACCCTGAAATGTAAGGACAAACACCATATACCAAGAAAAAATGAAGAATAGCACAGTTGTCCCTGTCCTTGCCCTGCAAAGCTGGGTTTTTGTAGTGACAGAGGTTTAAAAGGCCTTTATGAAAAGGGAATAAATTGCATTGCTAAGATTAAATTCTAATAACACTTCACCCTTCCCTGGTGCTTTGTTTTTCTGTGCTTCTCGTGGCTTCTTTGCCCTCTCAATCTGATAAGATTTTTTTATCATCTTGAAGCAGAGGGAGTCAGCAGCCACAATTAGCAACAAAATTCCCAATTGCACTTCTGTATTGTTGGTGTAAATGTCTCTCTTCATCATGCTAACTAAGGAAATAATGTTCCAGACTTGGCATCTGCTATGTTGTGCTGCTACTTCTTTATCCAGTTGTGTTTTTCTGATCTTCTCTTCCAGCTGCAGAGAATCTCCAGAACTTGTGCATGGCAAGGTACAGGAAAGCTGAACAGAAACACACAGATTTGCCACAGCTCCTGTGTGGGTTAGGAGGTTGGAAGGAAAGTGCTTCAAAGTTACAAAAAGTGGGTTTTGTGATGGGTATTACAAACACAGAAGAAATATTCAATTTTTTTTTTAAATCCATAAACTTCAACTTCTGCTTGCTGGTAGAAATAGGTTGAACAGGACTATTCATACAGTCTTGATTAATTCATTTTCTTTCCTGGCCTCAGGACTTTCAAACTGATGACTAACCCATAGACTACACTGTATTTGGGGACTGACAGTCAAGTTTGGATTCCTGCTTGCCCTTCCTTTGAAGAGTTGTCTGTGTTCTACCAAAAATGCAGACTTCAGGAGGAAAGAAGATGATAATACAATTATTGGGGGGGGGATACTGACAATTTTGGGTTTGAATCATGTTTAGTGGCCATCTGCCTGATGCATAGATATTGCAGGGCTTAACCTTTGGTATATTCAAAGCCTTGAGTAGATTTTACCCATAGGTTCAGAATGTTTCTAACCCTTATAATTCCTATTTTATGATGAATCTTGTCCTACATCAAAATGTGACGAAGAATTCTATTCTTGCCTACCAAATTTACAAGGGTTACCTGTCTTGCAATAAAAGAGTTGCACAATTTAAGTGTGATTACAGTATGCTGGTTTTATAATTAGCACTACCTAAGCTTATTCATATAAGCCAGCTTCCTAGTGCTCTAATTCACATTTGATCTGGAAGGCAGGAAATTTGCATGCACTAAATGGCTCCTCTTTACAATGGCTAATCATTGGGGAAAAATCCTTTTTCATTTATTGTTCATAGGGAACTCAGTTGGTATTAATATGGCTATAATTTGTAAACCTAAAAAAATTCCATTGTAATTTAATAGATTCATGTCCAATTGTTATAAAGTGCTACTATACTTTTCCTGTAGCAGGAAAGATTGTTGCTGTAAGTGCTGATGAATCTCACTTTGTGAAAAGGTAGGTGAAGTGACATTTTAGGGTTGAAAACAGCAATTGTAATTTGGAATCAATACTTTATGCCCTAGAATAATGTAAGGTACTGTTCTGTCCTAATTGGCTGGAAGCTAAAATGTTAATGCCAGCCCAGCAGATGTATCCCCAGCCTGTAGTTTCCCATGAAGATTTGGTTTGCAAATAGATGACTTTCTATTTATGGGTAAAGTAAAGCCTAATTGTGAGTCTTCACAGTACCAGGAGCTGCAATGACTGCAACTTTAAGGGAAGTGACTGGCTGATCACACTGATGCCATAGAGCATACCAATGAGCTGCATCAATGTGTCTTTTCCAATATGTGAAAATCTTTAATATTTAGCAGGATATAGACAGTAAATATCCCATTGTTTTTAACAGCAAAGTGTTACAAGATCAGAGAAATATATCATACTCTAATTGGATTGAAAACAATGATTTCCTCACAAAATAGATTTCTGATTGCAAACTAATATAATCCAGTGATGTCCCAAGTAATAATTGCACAGATGATTTGGCACAGATGATGCCAAATTGAAAGGCTAAGTGACTGAAAGTGTTGACATAGTAGATTAAAAATCCATACTGAAAAATTTTCTATTTTAAAAATGCATTCTGAAAATATTTCTATTTTAGTGTGTGCTTCTTACATTTGACCTCCTGTCCCGACTTTGTACTTGTGTGGCATTTTCTCCTAGAGTCTGTCCAGTCAATGCTACACTAAAAACCTATTTTGGGAGACAAGGAGAAAGCACACCTTACATTTAAGAAAAGCCAAGACTTTATTGTTAGTATAAGTTTTTATTGTTTGATCATTATTTGTCCAGATCTAATTGCTTGAGAATGAGAAAGAACAATAGTGCAGCTAACATTGCTACACACACTGAGTTTCTACCCCTTTTCTGGTGTTTCTACCCCTTGCACTGCTGCTACTAATCTGGATCCTAATCAGTTGTTTCATTCTGGTGGTATATGTGGTAGGGGCTGATGAAGAGTTGTTAACATCTCAAGTCCTTTGCCAGGAGATATGTGATACTGAAAATGTTGGTATTTCTTCTTCATCTTGCTTGGATTGACTTGGATTATTCTCCTCTCTTGGACTGATTTTTGTTAACAGACTTCTACATTTTTCTCTCTTTTTCATTGAACTACAGTTCTAGGTGACATGTAAATCTACCATATACTTTATGCATATTATATATTATTTCTTTATTACTGCTAAAATGAGTGTTATCCAGCTCAAGACCTGCATGCTTTCAACTGACCATGACTGAGCTATTTAGAGCTGTGGGACAGTGATCAGTGGCACAGAGTCAGTCTAGTTGGGGTCCTGTCACTAGTGGTGTCCCCCAGGGCTCTATACTGGGACCAGTATTGTTTAACTTGTTCATCAGTGACTTGGATGAGGGGACAGAGTGCCTCCTCAGGAAGTTTGCTGATGATATAAAACTAGGAGGAGTGTCCAATACCTCAGAGAGCCGTGCAGTCCTTCAGAGGGACCTTGACAGGTTAGAGAGATGGGCAGAGAAGAACCATGTGAAATTCAACAAGAGCAAATGCTGCAACTGAGAGACAAAAGTTTAAATTTGGTTGGTTTAGCATTGGAAAATGCACAAAACCAACAAAACATAGATTCTGCATTGTCCTATAAGCCACAGGTATGCTTCCAATCAGAAGCACCTCAGCTTCCTGTGTGTCTGCCACTAAATTGCCTGCCCCATTCAGCAGTGGTCCCACATAATCTTTTTTGAGCTTTTTGCTGCTGAAGTGTAACAGATCATCTTGTCCTTAACATCCTTAGCAAATTTCAGCTCCAGTTTTACTTTGGATCTCCTAAGACCATGCTTACCTGCTCTAGCAATTTTTAAATTCCTTCTTTGAACCCTATTTAGCCAGGTCAGGTACCTGATGTCTGTTTCCCCAAGTATCAGAATGTAACATTCTTCCCCTTGGAGGATATGTCCTCAAAGACCTGCCAGCTTGGCTGCACTCCTGACCCTTCAGAGTGACCTTTCATAGGATCCCACTGATCAGTTTCCTTACCAGGTTAAGGTCTGATCACCTGAAGTTTAAGGTTTGCACTCTGGTGATTTTGCACTCTGCTGCTTCATGGTCACTACAACTATAACTGTCACTTCTTGGTTTCTGAATAGCAGATCCAGTCATGTGTCTCTTGAATGGCCATCCTGTGCCTCTGTCAGAAAGTTACCTCGTCCTCCAGAGATCTCCTGGATTGCTTTTGTCCCTTCCAAGAGATGTTGAGGAGATTAATCTTCCCTAAGAACCAGGGTCTCTGATATAGAGACTTTCTGAAGTTGTTTAGAGGAGACCTCACCCTCTTTCTCATCTTGGTGGGATGGTTTTCATCAAACCCCCTCACAAGGTCTCTCTTTCTGGCCTCTCCTCTTCAATGGGATGTAAGGTGTGTGAGGGGAAAGTAGAGGCTTATTATGAAACCTCATCTGAGCCCTTTGCTCTTCAGGGGACAATCAGACTTGTGACTGATGGCTGGCAACAGGGGGTCATATAAAATAGTAGGTTGGCAAAAGATGTTCATGAAAAAGTAGCCTTCCTGCTAACAGAGACAGAGGATTTCCAGTGAGTGTTTCAAGTGTGCTGGTGAAAAAAAAGTTCTGTTTCTGTCAAGAAATTATTGGGTTTTCATTGAAAGCTTTTGGTCTGAACTAAAATCTCTTTGGTTTGCACTGAAATGAATTTATTTTCTTCATAAAAAAATTGCTGCTTTCTGCAAGAAAAAACTTTCCTGTCCAAACAGCTCTGATAGCCATCAGAGCAGAGAATATTGTTTGGTTTGAAAGGCAATAAAAACAACTTGTGTGTAAAGGTACTGGGGAGCATCCTCTGACGGCTTATTTTCTGGACATAAAATGCAGGTGGATCATTATGCAGGTAAAAGCAATGCATTTTGAAAGTATATTGGTGATAAGTGTTCATTAACATTTGCTTGAACAGAATGGAACTCACTCTGGGGTTTTTTTATGATTCTTTTAATAAACTTTGACCACTCATATGAACAGACCTGAAAAATTATAGCTGAAAGCTTTTCCTCATTTTTAACTCAACTACTACCCAATTCTGAACTGTTTGAAATTTGTCTTTCTTTTGTAAGAAAGGTGCTAAAGCTTTAATGTGTGCTTAATGTTTTACTAGTCTTCTTTCTCAAAGCTTTTTTTTCCATTCATACAACTTCATCAGCTCTCCCTGTGCCCAAATGTCACTTTATGCTGTACTTGAAAATATGGCTGTCAGTGCACTGAAAACATGAAATATGAATCTCACCCCTAAGAAGTTAATGTTAATATGAATTCATGTCAGCTAGCTGCGAAGTACTTTTCATGCAAAGGAAAAAAACAAAAAGAGAAAGTAAAAAGAAAAGCAAGTATCTTAGTGACATTTTTCACAGAAACAAACCCATTTTCAAGCTTGACCGAAATGTGAAAGTGTGATAGTGATTTTGCATTTAATCATGAATATTTCAAACACATCTGATTTCTACACATGCGATGATTGTGAATGTGTGAAGTCACTTAATTAAGTATACATTTAACCCTTCTTTTCTTTTCTCTGAGAGGTGCTCCTAAGAAATTGAGCTTTTAAGCCAAACAAATTCACAGCCAGCGTATATAGTTACTCTAGTCTTGAAAAACAGGCAAAAATCACTGTGGAATTATTAATTTATTTTGTTTGACCTAAATGAAAATAATTTTTTATCCAGTTACAACTACTGTATATTCTCCAGCAGGCACTTGGCGTGAAGGTCAGCAATAAATTCTTCCTGCTGCAATGTTTTCTGGGCCCTGGAATCACATATAATGTGCATTATTTTGTGATTTTACTTGATCGAGTTAAAGATTGATTCAAGATTATCTTTGTTGGGGGCAGCTAAAGATTGATTCAAGATTATATTTGTCAGGGGCATGGAGTTGAGAGGAAGGGAAATGAATCAATTTTTTTAACTTGTAGTTGAATAGGCTCACAGATTTGGCCTCAGTTTTCTTTTTTTATTGAAAGTATTTCAAGAGTGGCAGGGGAGAGTGCTTGTGCCGTCACACATTTAGGGTGAAGAAGAGCAGATGAAGGCTTCTGAGAACAGGGTTGCTTTTTTTCTCATTAGCCTTTGCTGCTTTCTCACTTGAACCAGGAATAACAGCATCTTAAAATCAGGTTCCTAATGATTTCAAAGGCTTTTGAATTGGGCTGTCGTATAGTTGTTTTGTGAATTTGGTCCCTGTGGCTGGAGAGGCATTCCAAACTGGTGACTACAAACCCTGCACTGCTGTCAAGTGAACATGTAACCTCATGTGGCTCTGTGACATGACTGACGCAAGTACAGTTTGCCTGGCCCTGATCTGCAAGTGACTTCAAAGTTGTGTTTGAGTCTTTAATGGGAGTCGGAGGTCACCAAAATGCACCTCTTTGACTTCCTTGTCAGTGAGCTCTAGATAACTACATTGTTCCTCTCGGAGAGGGGAGAAAGGTCAGGATCAGTGTTCATGGCAGTGTTTCTGCAGTCTCTCTTAATTGAGCTGTTAGTTCTGATGGTTTGTGGAATGAAAGCACAGTTGGAAATTGAACTGGGGGGAAACTACACAATGAGACTGTCATCTCCTCCCTTTGGTTGTATTTATCCAGCCAGTGAGCATACACAAGGACTGGAAGAATGTAGGAGGCATGGTAGGAGGAAGTTTTACTTTTCTCTCTACTAATTTTGCATACTTGTACAGAAATTAGAGTAAGGCCTGATAATTGTCAATTAAGTCAAAGCCTGCTTCAACTTGCTGCCTTAGTGTGCTTCTGCCTTCTTCAGCATGCATTGGCTTGTAGGACACATAAAGTATCTCGAGATGAACACGCAAAGGTATTCAGGCAAATCTGTCCCAAAGGAATTGCACCTCCATCTGATATAAAATCTCTTTTGCTGCCCACAAGAGATTTTTCTTAGTTAAAAAGGCTCTAAAATCTCATGTCCAGCTATGGGATTACCTTTGTCTGAGCAAATATGGTAGATGGAAGCTGCAAAATCTTCCACAGGGGAGCCACATATGAGGTATAACATAGGATTGTACTGGCAGTCAGTCTGGAAAGAGGACTTTAGTATTAAGAGCACTGTGAGGTCCGCATGACTGTCCATGCCACTGCAAGTCCTGCTAGTCACTAAGATTTTGGAAGCTGCTAAGTTGTCTAAAGATCATGGTCCCTGCCTTCTCTTTCCATCTGTGGTGTCTCCGAGGCTCAGCTCTTTGAAGATTTCTTAAATATTTTCCGGGGATGAGGCAGTTTCCTTACCCACCAGAGTGAACAAAGTCCTGTAAACTGTAATATCAGCTTTGAAAGCCTGACTCTAAACAACCATAGGAAGCCCTCAGGATATTAATTTCAGCATGATTTCTTTGTCACTCTATGCATATAAGAGACTAAGTTGTTAATTAAGTGACTCAATAGGATTTTACAAAATATTATGCTTCATTCATACTGGAGCTTTGCACAGCTACCTTTACCTGTACTGTAAGAATCTAGTCTTGTGAAGATCCTTGCTGTGAATATCTGACTAGGTAGTAAGATAATTCATATAGTTTACATTATACATGGCTAAAAGTTTTGTTGGATAGCATAATCCTTCCCAGTGATTCAAAATCCTGCCTTTTGGTCACTGAGTACTATGAACAAATATGAAAGAAATTGTTTTTTGAGTACTTTTTTTGAGTACTATGAACAAATATGAAAGAAAATAAAGAAAATTAGTACCTTAACTGAATGTTAATAAACATGCATGTAATTATTCAGGGTTTGTTAGCACTAGATCAAGATATTAAATACTTAGTAAAAATAATTCTTCTCAGTGAATAAACCATTTCATTGGAAAGGATGTTTTCCTTTTAATTTTGCAGTATACAAGTTCCAAATGGGTTGTTACTTTTCAAGCGTACAGCATAGTTGCTTCTTTATCTTTCAGTAATTCTGAATCTGTTTGGGCTGTTTAATGAAGGCAACCCATAATAAGTCATATAGGCCACGGAAATTTTTAAAAGAAAAGCAGAGCAACCAGAAAGACTATGCAAAAATCCTTCAAGAGTAATAGTATTTTTGGATAATGTGGATTTGTCAGGGATGGAAACTCAGTATGTATATTATTCCTGAGAAATAAATGAAGCAAAATAAAAGTGCAGAAGGCTGTGGAAATTTGAAAATTTATTTAAAGTTATCATTTTAAAAACTTGAGTTCAGCTAAAGACTTCTATCAGCTGTGTGTAAATTGCTTTTTCTCATCTGCAGTGTGTATCTTGATGTGATGGCTGATTTTCTGGTTTTGTATTATCCCTAGTTTAGATTGAGTTTGTCTACACACGATCATGTTAGCAATACAAAAAGGGCCACATGATGTATTTTGAAGTCAAGATCATAGAACCATAGAATTGTTTAGATTGGAAAAGACCTCTACGGTCATAGAGTCCAACCATTAACTCAGCACTGCCAAGTCCACCACTACACCATGTCTCCAGGTGCCACATCTACATGATTTTGAACACTTCAAGGAATAGTGATTCCACCACTTCGATAGGCAGACTGATTCAATGCCTGATCATGTTTCAGTGAAAATATTTTTCCTAATAGCTGATATAAATCTCCCCTGGCATAATTTGAGGCCATTTCCTCTCATCCTGTCACTTGTTACCTGAGAGAAGAGATCAACTCACACCTTGCTACAAGCTCCTTTCAGGCAGTTGTAGAGAGTAATAAGGTCTCCTGTCAGCCTCTTTTTCTCCAGGCTAAACAACCTCAGCTCCCTCATCCACTCCTCATATGACTTGTGTTACAGACCCTTTGTCAGCTTTCTTGTTCTTCTCTGGACTTGTTTCAGCACCTCAATGTCTTGTAGTAAGGGGCCCAAAACTAAACCCAGGATTTGAGATGTGGCCTCACCAGTGCTGAGTACAGAGGGACAATCCCTTCCTTGGTCTTGCTGGCCACACTATTTCTGATCCAAGCCAGGATACCACTGGCCTTCTTGGCCACCTGGGCACACTGCTGGCTAACATTCAGGCACTGTTGACCAGAGACCAGCACCATCAGGCGCTGAGTGGAAAAGTCATTTGACTTTACCTAAGATTAATAGCAATAGTAGCAGGGGCAGACACCCTTTTCGAGGTACTTGTAGGCTGTAAACTCATATTACAATGATCGAGCATATCTTAGATTGGTACACAGAAGTCCACAATTTTACGTGGAAGCAAGTACCACATGATACAGCTGTGAGTGTTTATAAATTGCACACGTAGAATGTTGTTTCCCTGATTGCAAAGATGGACTTGAAATTGGCTAAGTTAAGCTTCCAGATAATGGGAGATATTTTATTACAAAGGATGGGTACACAAGTTCTACCTCAATTACATAAAATAGAGTGGTTTTGTGAGAAGTTTCAAGTAAAATGAATTTTAACATAGGAAATTCTTTCTTATAATGAAACCTTCCAGCTGCATCATATCCCTGGTACCAATCCCTGAAAATTTGTTTCCTAACAAAGCTAAGAGATGCTTAGCATATCAGTTCCCTTTGAATAACCATACTAATCCTAAAATTGGTTGCTTTGTATGCTGTTTCTGCCGTACCAAAAATGATAGCAGTCCTTCTGCATCTTTCCAACTGTGGAATAATTTTTCTTTCCATTTGTTTCAATCCTGTATAACAAATACATTTCTGAGCTTCTCTCCAGGACTTACAAAAAATGCCAATTGATATACTTATTGTCCTCAATCAACACAAGACCTCATGACTTTCTTTTAAGAAAAAATTTATTCTTTTAGACTGTCTGTACTTTCTGTCTAATTGTTATTCCCTTCTTGTTTTCTTAGCTCTTACACTCTTGAAATTTATTCATAAGTAATTTCTTATAATAGATTTTACCCTTGTTACTTTCCTTCCATCCATAATACTACATTCTGTTCCTCTCTCTCCCTCTCTCCCTCTCCTTCTCTTCTTGTCTTTCACTTTCTTTTTTATTTGGTAACTCACATGCTGCATTTCAATATTACTGGTTAGATTAAACCATACCAAATGTGAACCTGTAGTAACACAATGGAGCTCATTTTTGTGCCGGCCATGTTCAATTTAAGCATTTCTGAATTCTCTGGTGTTTATCTTCTTAAAACCCTTATTAGCATAGAAATGAGCATCTCTCATTTCCTGCTATTCCCCATCAGATAGCAAGGTGTCTCAATTTTATAAGAATGACATGAAGTTTTAGGATAGATTACAAGGTTTGACAAGAGTATGCAGTTAACCTGTGGTTTCGATAAGGATTGTATTTTGATCTCCAGAATCACAGTTTTTGTTTAGTATTCAAATCTGTCCTCAACCCAAGTGACGTTGTGGACACTATGCTATGAGGGGGCTATTCAGTGGGGAGATGATCAGTTCAAAACAGATGAAGCATTGTAGAGACAGTAACAGCTTCTGACAATGATGGATAAAAAGTTATCAAAACATACACTTCTTAAGTTTGTCTATGAGGATGCTGAGGGATACAGTGTCTAAAGCCTTGCTGAAGTCAAAGTAGACAATATCTACTCTTCTCCATCCATCCAGAGAGGGCAGTGGATATTGTCTACCTTGACTTCAGCAAGGCATTCAACACCGTATGCCACAGCATCCTTATAGGCAAATACAAGAAATGTGTGTCGGATGTGTGGACAGTGGATTGAGAACTGGATGAGAAGCACGTCCCAGATAGTTGTGATCAGTGGCACAGATTCTAGTTGGAGGCTTGTCACTAGCAGTGTCCCCCAGGGTTCTTTGCTGGGCCCAGTATTGTTTAAGTTGTTCACCAATGACTTGGATGAGGGGATAGAGTGCCTCCTCAGGAAGTTTGCTGATGACACAAAACTGGGAGGAGTTGACAATACCTTGAAGGGCTGTGCTGCTCTTCACAGGGACCTCGACATGCTGGAGAGATGGGCAGAGAAGAAGCATGTCAAATTCAACGAGGGCAAATGCAAGGTCCTCAGCCTGGGAAAGCAAAGCCCTGAGCACTGGTACAGGCGGGGCACTGACCTGTGGAGAAGGACCTGGGGGTTCTTGTGGGCAACAAGTTGTCTATAAGCCAGCAGTGTGCCCTTCTGGCCAAGAAGGCCAATTGTATCCCTGGTCGAGGGAGGTGATCCTGCCCGTCTACACAGCCCTAGTGAGGCCACAGCTGGAGTCTTGTGTCCAGTTCTGGGCTCCTCAGTACAAGAGGGACATGTAGCTCCTGGAGGAGGTCCAGTGAAGGGCAACAAAGATGACTAAAGGACTGGAGCATCTCTCTTATGAGGAAAGGCTGAGGGGGCTGGGCATATTCAGCCTTAAAAAGAGAGGACTGAGAGAGGACCTCATCAGTGCTTATAAGTATCTGAAGGGGGGTTGCCAAGAGGACGGAGACAGGCTCTTCTCAGTGGTGCAAACAAACAAAACAAGAGGTAATGGACAAAAAACTGATGCACAGGAAGTTCCACCCGAATACAAGGAAGAAATTCTTTACTGTGCAAATCACTGTGCACTGGAACAGATTGCTCAGAGAGGTCATGGATTCTTCTTAACTGAAGGTATTCAAGAACTGTCTGGATGCAATTCTGCACCACGTGCTCTAGGATGACTCTGCTCAAGCATGGAGGTTTTATCAGATGACACACCGTGGTCCTTTCCAATCTGACCAACTCTGTGATTCTGTACCCACTCTCCTGGACTAGGTGCTTTTGAAACATACAATTCATTTGAATATGTATGTATTCCCATTTGTTGCTTCTATATTGGTGGCCTATAATGTCTAAAATACAAACATGTTAATACAGAATCTCACTAATATCTGGCATATGAGCACGCAACTATGCAAATGGCAACAAAAATTTTACAATTATATTGATGCTACGTTTTTTTAATATCTGGCATATGAGCAAGCAACTATGCAAATGGCAAAAAAAAATTTACAATTATATTGATGCTACGTTTTTTCCTTATCAAATGAGCTATCAGACTATAGATTTTACTTAACAATATTTCAAAAATTATTTGGCTTCATGATGCTATTACTTGGCTTATTATTTAGTTTCCTTATATTCTGGAGCTGTGCATGCCTGTTAGTGACCCATGGCAATATTAAAAGATCAAACAGTCTCAAGTGAAAGTCAGAAAAGAGCTTTATCCCCAGTTCATGTCTAGAATCTAATATGGATCATGTTTCATATCTGAAAAGGTGGATTTCACAATGTGATGGGAGCGCAGAAATCTAAGACATGAGAGCACATGGGCAAAACTGCTGATGGGATTCACTTTAGTTTTGGTGTGTAGCTGGCAGCCTAGGGCAAATCTAAACCTGTCATCAGTGACATAACCTCTTCAAGTAAAGGGAGATGTGGTTAGTTTAAAGCCAGCTAAACTCACAGAGCAAATTAGTCTTCTGGTCATGAGTAGCTTCGGAGTAGGAGCTGTAAGTGTTTGGAAGAAACTCCTCTGTAATCTAAGTTGTTGAACAGTGCTAGGATTTATGGTCACCTCCATAGCAGGAAGCTTCAGAGAGCAACTTTAGCTCAACTAGCACAAACTTCTGAGTGCTAAGGACTTAGCCTCTGTGCGCCACTTGGTTGCTCTTTTTCTGAAACCTGTTGTTGAGTCTTTCACAATTGACTTCCAAGATTGTGCTCTATGTCCACTTGGTTATGTCTTTGGAGGCCTCATGGGTTTTTGAGGAGAGCCCCTATAAGAGGTTTGTCAGGGGAGACAGACTGGTCAGTCAAAGGGCTGAAGCAGCAGTAAACAGTCAGAACTGTGAAAGAGACATTTTCAACAACAGTTGCCCCCCAAAACATGAAGGCATACATGCTTATCTCAAAGGAAGTAGGTGTGTGGAGCCCAGGCTCAGCCAGTGGAATAGCATCCCCCTTCTATGGGAAACATCACAGATTCCCATACTGTATTGCAGCAGAGGGCATGAACAAACACTCAGATTTCCCAAGTCCTTGTGGCTGGAAGTCTGTCCATATTCTGTTTATCAACGTTGAGATGAGCAGAGTTCAGCTTGTTAGCCAGGATTTTGAGTGGTAACATCTTGTATCTGATACTTAAGGGCACTCCTTGGATTTCACGGCATTCTTACTGCAGATTGTATTTGATGAATAACAGCTTCCTTAGAAAAATCACTAAAAATCACTTTCTTAGGTAACTTCGAATGTAGTTTTAGGGACTCAAGTCAGATACTACTGCTGGAAAGCCCATCTGTTGTGAGCTGTATTTCCAGTGTAAAGAAAGTAAGAGAACACTGTATCTGACTGAGGAAAACCCTCTTGAAACAGCATGATGGTGTGAACCATCTTTGCATGAGGAGTGTTTCAACTCTCTGTGTGTAGGCTGTTCCTCTTGTGGCAGTAACAAACAATAATTCTGCCCAATACTGGTGGCTTAGAAGTTTAGGTTCCTACTGAGAATCATAGGTTCCTTGATTCTCAGCAGGACAGGAATCTGGAACTATTTGTTGCTGCATGGCAGTGAGATGTCTAGGGTGAATTCCTGTGCACATTGAAGTCAATCACAATATTTGGTCAGTCTAAGCTGTCTCAGAGTTTGTTTTACTAAAACAAAGCCTTTTTTTTTTCTGTGGGTTTGTCATTGGTGGGGCAGGAAGGGGTCTGTTTGATTTTTTGGCTTTTCTTCGGGGAGTGTGTGGTAAGGATATGGGGGTGTGTTAGTGAGATGTCTAGGGTGAATTCCTGTGCACATTGAAGTCAATCACAATATTTGGTCAGTCTAAGCTGTCTCAGAGTTTGTTTTACTAAAACAAAGCCTTTTTTTTTTCTGTGGGTTTGTCATTGGTGGGGCAGGAAGGGGTCTGTTTGATTTTTTGGCTTTTCTTCGGGGAGTGTGTGGTAAGGATATGGGGGTGTGTTTTCATCAAGAAACAATAAGAAAATGAAGTGAACCCTTAGCCTTTGTGCTTTCCTGAGGTTCCACTAAGTGCCTTGATAACATTGCTTTTTAGTTGTTTTGACAGTACCTAGATGAAACTTGTTTTCACCTGTAAAGAAACTTAGTTTTGATCCTCTACTTTCATTTTCTTGTTGTTGAACTTTTTGAAAACACAATATAGTAGAGTCTACTTGAGAACTGAAATTGCTTACAGAGAATTTTACAGTAAATTGATATCTAGAAATATCATATTGCTGGGAAATAGTCTATTTATCTTGGGATCAGGGCAGATATGATAAAGATATGAAACATAATTATGAACATTCTATACCTTGGGCCAATTTCAGTTCAAGGCTAAGTATGAACAAATCCCCACAACTTTTCAGAGGCTGGCATTGCTTTACACCAGACATGTTTTGTTCAGATACACTTTATGGTAAGATATAGCATACATTTGCTATAAAACGTTTCAAAAAAGCTTTATTTGGCTGTAGCATAGCTTGCAGAAAATGAAGCTTTATGGATCATATCTGTACAAACACAGACTTTATTATGACATATATTCTTTGATGAGGCAAATATTTACTTAAAATGCTCAACTTACTAACTCTGATTTGCATTAGCATACCTATAATCAAAGCTTGACTTGAAATGTA
The DNA here is from genome assembly GCF_000695815.1 of Acanthisitta chloris. NCBI lineage: Eukaryota > Metazoa > Chordata > Aves > Passeriformes > Acanthisittidae > Acanthisitta > Acanthisitta chloris. The sequence goes on from NW_008670912.1 coordinate 22,286, forward strand.
CCTCCCAAGAGATAATGCTAAGAAATAGTTGTGATTGGGGGCAATTGTGTGTATGATTTACGTATTTTCTTTGTTGTAAGATTATGATGCTGCTTTCTCTGTTGTCCAAGGTATCCAAGCTTTTTCACCTGCTGATAATTTTCTGAATCAGATTCTGGATACTCTTTGCTCAGTCAGGACATATGTACTTGTACACTATGATGCTTTTTAGTGGGACAGGGGGATAGGCTATTCATATTTCTGAAAGCAGTAATATCAGCCTCAAGTCCTAAAAAGTCTCTTAAGAGTGGCTATATTCACTTACCTATCTTATCTAAATGTATGTATGGATATGTTTGAAGTTGACTGTGGCATGGTACCTCTGTATACTATCACTGTATTATCACAAGTCCAAGCCTGCAAATACATGTCAGGATGGAAGGATTCATGATACATACAGCCTAGAGACTTAATTCTCAAGAGGTCCACAAAAACCTCGATCACACACCTGCTTCCCCTCACCCCCTTCCCAAACATATTTACCTAATACTCATGTTCACTTACACTGTGGCTTGCAAAATTCTTCAGCTTGCTGCTCATCTTCTACCTAAGATGAGCTGAATTTCAGGGACACACTCTCATTTAACAGAGACAGTTTTTGGCCACAGTAGCCTGAGAAAATACTAACGTGGGACCTTTGTGCCATGGGGTCTAAACCCACTTCTCTCATACCCTTAAAAAATTATTCTAACCACAGGACAGATCTGGGATCCTTGCAGCTTAAGTTGAGCCAAGGGACTGCAAGAGATGCAAAATCAACTTTGACCTGAGAGGTAATAATCCTGAGGAAGCCTGGCTGGCACCTTGGTGCCTGGAGGCAAGAGGGTCTCTGCTGGCAGTGAGGTTGATCATCCATGCCATAACCTGTGTTTTGCTTCAAGTTGCTTGAAGGGAAGCCAGCTATGGGACACGGTTTTAGGTGGAGCAAAATCTTCTGAGCCTCAAGTTTAATGGTCTTCATATTTAGGTTTCTGTTTCAGAATGTTGGGGCAGAGCTGCCAAACTGTCAATATTCAAGTGCTAACATTTCTGTGAGCCTTACAAGAAAGATGACAGGTAATAGCAGCAAAGATTTTTGCCCTACAATTCTCAGGATTTGCGCAATATGACTCAAAGTTCTAGCTTCTTCTTACTGCAATTTTATTCTGTTGGAACTCTGTAGTCTTTATAGCAGCAGTTCCTGATTTACAACAGTGCAGGGATTACCAGAAATAAGACTTGATGTTCTCTGATGGAAAAGCCTTATTGAGTTTAATATCATATAATAAGATTTCCTAGGGTTTCTTTCTCTTTTTTCCTTTCTCCTTATTCCATTTATTTTACTAATTGAATCCCATCTGAAGAGATGGTTAGAGAAAATCGCTATGATTTTTGTAGGGGTGACTGGTCTTTATCAAATTGTTATAGACTTAGATAAAGTGTGCTTTTTTGGTCTGAATCCCTTGAAAATTCTGTAAGATTTTATTTTAAAAGTTGATAAAATTTATTTCTGATTAGTTTTTGCCATTGCAGAGTCCTCAACATATACAGTTTCAGCTACAACACTGAGACATTACAAAGCTTTGTGAGCCTGAATTTTGTTCTTATTTAAAGTAACATAAATTCTTTATTTTCAGTGTCTCTCTCTCTTATTTGTATCAGTGTAAATGAGATGTGATTCAGTCTTGCACCATGTCTTGAGAAATTGTTTTCCTCTAGCTTAGACATTCTATTAAATTGAGGGCTAATCGGGTACTGGGCTTGCTAAGCAAACAAGAAATGAGCATTTTCAGGTCTAAGCCGATGAATTTCCCTAAAATTGCTGACAAAATAAGTCTCCCAAAACAAATGATTTATGAACTTACTCAAGCAAAATGAATTATTCAAATAATTACTTGGTAATAGGGGAAGTTTGAGCGATGATACTTCTAATAATGAAGCTGCCCACAGAATCTGATGCTCAGGGAGATTATGAGGGATTAAGACAGATTCTTTCTCATTCTTTCAGCTCTGCCACCATC
>NW_008670912.1:24341-48757 GCF_000695815.1 Acanthisitta chloris
TGCTTAAATGATGAAATAGAGGGAACATTTTTTTTAGGAAACCTGGCAAAGTTAAAGCTGCGATTTGGCACAGTTTAAACTCAGTGGAATGCAAACATGTAGGTTACACTTTTAAAGGTACAGGCTTAATTCATGGATGTAAATCCTTGCTAATTAGATCTGAGAAAGTCTGGAAACATTAGGTGGAGAAGGGGGAGGATTATATTTAATTTCTTTCCATTCCTTTTAATTTTTTTTTAATTTAGAATTGAGGGTTCTACAAGATCATAAGCCTAAAGGGAGCTTTAATATGTCCAAAAGCAGATCTCCAAAGCAATTAAGGCACTTAAACTTTGTACATCATTCCTTCTCCACAGCTAGCCTGCTTTAGATAAAAGAAAACAATGACCAAGTATAAGTGTTTTAATGTTGGTAATTTCAAGTGTGCTTTCCATCCATAGTCTAACAACTAATTCATAGAATTCTTCATGGCTTATTCCCCCTCCTTTGGTGAGAAAACAAAAAGATGGCTCTTGTCTTCATTCTTTACAGTGAAGCTGAATAGGTGGAGTAGTAGTTGTTCATAAAATTGCAAATGTAACAACGAATCAAATTAATCTGCAGTCACTTCAATAGCGAAATATTCCTGCATGATGGTAATAGAGAGCTCTGAGTTGCAGCTCATAATCATGCTAAGTCTAACATAATTATAAAAAGATGCAAACCAAACCAAAAAAAAAGACCCAACAAACAAACAAAAAACACAAAACAAAGGAAAACACCTGGTAATAAATAAAGAGAGCTCTGAAAGCTTCCTGTATTCAGCTGCTTGCTAAATAATTAACCTTTAAAAAAAAGATACCTACCCAAACTTCCCAGGGATATCACATTCTTCCCAAGATGCTGCAATGCCCAGTTAATCTTGTAAATGTAATGGTTTATACAGAAGGCAGTATCTAGATCTTGAAATAAGCTTGGGTTTTAGGCTCTATTCTAAACAGAACCAGTAACATCACAAGGTTATCCATCACTTCCAAAACCTGATTGCTCACTTTTTAGTCATGTTTTCAATGGTTGTAATGGCCTCTAATGGGTGGATCTGAGACAACTGAAATATTGAGGACATATGCTATCCAGTCAATTACTATTTTTGACCATGGGGTGCCTAGCAAGGTGATTGGTGCAGTAGCAGAAGTCACCCCAGCAGTCACCACAAGAGACACTCTGTACTGTGACACCAAAAGTGATTGGGAAGTGTAGAGGCAGCAGGGTGTAGGAAGTGCTGGCAAGAAGGACAGGTGCTTCTCTCTGGACTTAGTGGTACATTGACTGTAGCTACTACTGTGCATATAGCATTGGGATCAATTTGAGACATGCAGGCAGACAGAGCAGCCCTGACAATTTTCCCATTCCTCTCTGCCCTTTCTGTTACTGTTGTCTTACTCGGTACAAGCACTGGTCTGCTTCAAAATTGAATCAGGGAAGACAGTTGTACACCCACAACATTATTCAACTGTACTACAACTATCCAACCATACTACAACTGTAGTAAACCTAGTTCTTATGCATAAGACTGTGTGCTTCATTTGTTATAAAGCATATGAGTGAAGAACTAAAGTAAAGAACAGTAGAGGACTGAAGAACAGATGGGACAGTGTAACAGTTACAGGATTGTGCTGGTTTGGGCTGAAGTAGAGTTAACTTTCTTCAAGGATTTTGCTGGCTTGGGCTGAAGTAGAGTTAACTTTCTTCACAGTAGCTGGTATGGAGCTATTGTTAGGATTCATGCAGAACACAGGGTTGATAATGTAGAGATATTTTTGTTATTGCTGAGCAATGCTTAGACAGGGCCAAGACCTTTTCTGCTTTCCTTACAGCCACACTGGCAAGGAAGTTGGGGGTGCATGGGAGGTTGGGAGGAGACACAGCCAGGACAGGTGACCCAAACTGACCAAAGGGATAGTCCATACCATATAACATCCTGCTCAGTATATAAGGCAGGAGGAAGAAAGAGGAAGGGGGGACATCTAAAATGATGGTGCTTGGCTTCTGAAGGAGATAGGGCCTGCTTTCCTAGAGATAGTTGAACACCTCCTGCTCATGGGAAGCAGTGAATTAATTCCTTGTTTTGCTTTACTTGTGTGTGTGGATTTTGCTTTCTCTATTAAACTGTCTTTATCTCAACCCATGAGTTTTTCTAGCTTTTACCCTTCCTATTCTCTCCCCCATCCTGCTGGTAGGGGAGTGAACAAGTAGCTGCGTGGTGTTTCGTGGCTGGCTGGGGTTAAACCACAACAGGATACTGAAAGCTCTCTAAAGAGATAGATTCTTACTTTGTTTGTCATAGAGCTCTACTATTACCCAAGTCATTAAGCCCAAGCCCAAACCCAAACTGGGTACCTTCAGAGGTAGCCAGTACTTACCATGTGTCTCTGGAGTACCCATGCTCAGATTGGTCTGGATCCTGTTGCAACATATCCTGGAGTGTTCTTCAGAATCATTCTGAAAAATTAGGCCATAAACATCTCTTATGAGATGCCAAGCCCTAGTACATGCCACCTACAGGTCACCATCTCATAGGAAACATCATTTTACAAGCATGTTATGAAGTTTTAGTTCTATTTGCATTTTATATCTGGGTGTACTGGGCTTGTACATGCTTCCTGAATGCAACTGGAAGTACACTACCTTACGGAGAAGGGAGTAGTGTCTGGTGTGCTCATGAAATGTGGAGAAGGGAATGTCCATTTGAATGTTTACCATGTGTCAGGAGGTGTGTCACAGGCTCAGGTGGCAGCAAATCAGGGCATGCAGAAATGTCTCCCTGCCTTGGCAAGCTGGCCCTTCTTATTGGTCCTTTTTCCTGGGGAGAAATGGAACGGAAATATTCAAGAGATCTGTAATTTTTCTCACATTTCCCCTCATAGTGGGTATCAACAGGGATAGATCTTCAGGTCCCCTTTCTTGCTTGGCAAAATCTCGCTAGGTGGGACATGATGCAGTCCCATATCTTCTGAAGGCTGAGTGCAGGCTTATGAATTCCAGGAACTGCTGGAGAAATGCTGAGGCCACTGGGGGAAAAGGTGCTGCTGGGAAGATAATGGGGATAAGCTTATTGTATAGCTACTGATTAATGGAGCACACTGAATCCTGTGCACTGAATTAGGCAGGATCCCGTGGGAAAAAAATGTCATCTGATTGTGTTTACTGAAGATTTCATCATAATGCAACTTGTAGAAAAGAGCTGGAGGATGTACAGGAGCTTTAAAATGGTGTTTCTTAACTGTGAATACCCAGCCATTGTGGTCTGAATGGTCTTTTTATAGCAGTGTATTTTTCTCTAGGCTTTGCAGAGATGTTAAATAGGCTGTTATTTGTAAATAGCTAGTTAAGAAACTTTTTTTAAAAACCTTAAAATAATGGAGCTTTTTTCCTAAAGGTGGATGTTTCCCCTAAGAAATATTTCTCTCAGGGGAAGAACTGTTAGCTCAGGGCAGTTAGCTTTGATTTTAACACTCTTAAGTTATTCTCCTAAGACCAGCACTGCATTTTACTCTTCACATACTCATTACTCCAAATGTTTTCTTCCCAAATGTGCTTTTGTACATCTTCTTCCTGCATTTTAGTCAACCTTAACAATTTTTTTACACACTCATTAACAAGCTCATGGTAGAAAAAAAAAAAAAGGCATGAAAAATCACTGATTTAGGGTTGCCAAAAAAAAAGAAAAAAAAAAGCTCATTACAGGTTTTAGCTTGTGAAGCATCTTATATTTTGTACAAGTACTAGCCCTCTCTTAGATTCTCTGTGGACATATAAGTTGAAAGAGTAATAAAAGACTTACATCTGGCACATATGGAATGTCATTGTTATTTATTTGTTTTCTCAACAGCAAATAATGCACAGAAATGTTAGAATTGTGTTAATCTAGAACTCCTCAGAAAATGCCCATCAAATATTGTAACAAAAGAAACAGGAAAAATACACTTGGGAGGAGTTATTCATAGCTAAACTTTCCCAAACAGTATATAAAACATTTAGGCAAGATTAGGTATGTCATAAACAACCCCTATGTCCCAATGTCTATTAAGTTAATAATCATATCATACTGTGCAAGGTAGCATAAATTTATAAATACATATGAATCAGCTTTGCATGATACAAAAATCAGATTGGATGACTTCGAAGACCCGTGAGTTGGCAAGTCTTACAAAGGTAAAGTTCTTCTATTTATTCTTCATTGTTAATAAAACTATATTCTTTGTAGACATATCTTGTATTTGAACCATAGGGACATTTTACATATGTTAAAATATATTGAGCTTGCTGGTTTTCACTTGAAACTCTTAACCTGAAGTGGGCGAAAAGAACAGAGATGCTTATTGAATGCTTTTTTTCACATAAATGCATGTGAAGTGAGACTGTCAATTTTTAGACAGCTCAATAAAAGACTCCCTTCAAAATACAATTATCACATTCTGAGCATCAAGCAAATACCAAAAGTAACACTTGGGTCTAGTTTACAGAGGCAGAGAATACTTACTAGAACTCTATATAATTGCACAGCATGAAAATAATGAACCTCTTGAACTGATCAAGTGTGAAAATACTTATTTAATGTAAGCATTGTTTTAAATGTTAGCAATAGACCTGGAAGAAAAACTGTCCTCCTTATTTCAATGTCTGAACTCTTACAAAAAGCTTTTCTTCTCTGTAAGTAGCAAAAATAATTCTGTCACCTTGGGCTCATTCAATAATCTAGTCCAGTGATCTAGAAATGAAATGTCATATACAACAGTTCATCCTGTCTCTTTAGTCTTTAGTGTCTGTGAGTTAACATGCTGTGTTTAAGATTTGCTCTGTCATCATGTAAATTCTATGTCATAGCAGTTCTCACTTCTTTCACTTGTTAAATAAGCCAATGCTACCAGGTTCCCAATGTTTCCTTCTCTTATAAGCAGTTGAGTATGTTCTCAGGGAATTTAATTATCATATCAATGAAGAGGAAAAAGTGCACATTAAATTATCAGATTTTCCCCTGTGTATGCTATAAAAACATATGGACATCACCATCTGTGTTCCTATGACTACAGATTTGTGTGTTTATTGGTTTTAATCTGAAGATCAGTGTCATTTGAACCCAGATCTGGCATCAGAGCTTACATCTAAAATTTTGGCTTCAGCCCATGGGTACATTATATTACAGCTCTAGCATGTCCTGCAAATCTGAAGGCCAGGAATGTGTCTGTTCCTTTCTGCAGGCTTGCATCTGTAGCAAATGGAGATGTATATATACAGAGTATAATTCAGTGATTCAAAGCTACCTACTTGGGAGATCTAATTTCTTAGCTATTTCTGTGCCCATCAGGAAATCTTCAGTTAGCATTTCAATTTTTCCCTCTGCAAGACAATGATAGTAATATGTAATAGGACCATTGCCAGGATTAATTCTGCAAATAATAAGGAATTAATACTGTATTTAGCTCATACACAGTAGTAACAAGTGTTCACTGTCTTTAAGGATTTGGTCTTAGTTTCATGAAGTTCCTCTAAGACTGTACAGGGCTCCTCCATCACTATTGTTATTGAAACTGCTGGAAAGAGAAACTTTCCTTCTTTTAAGCACTGAAATCAAGACAGTTCCTGCTGTTTCTCTTAGAAGATGATGCACATGATTGCTCCAGATTCATTAACTTCAACTGGTGCTGGGCTGTGATTTGCACATATAATAAGTACAAAAGTTCTGGGACTTGTGCATGTACTTGACTTTGTACTTTTCTTGTTGACTGGAGTATCTCACATTAATAGTATTGGTCTTCCCTAGGAGAGTCCTGATTCAAACAGAAAAATATTATTTTCAGATACCATGATCAATTTCCCCATAGTTGTTAGCATTCCTTTCTTATACACATGCAATTTGTAGTCCTTTGTCTTCCACCTCCCAGGTGTGATATGTTTTGACAAATCCTTTTCTTCTGCTTTTGAATGTAATTGGCAGTGGTCTTGTACAGTGCCTTGGTGCTGGAAGCTGCTGCAGGAAGCTCCTATTCAGGAGTATAAAAATATGAATATAATGGCTGATGAATATACACCTCTTCCTGTCTCTACTAAATTTTGAAAGTATACTTAGTTAAGTAAATTCCACAATAGCTTGCTAGGAAGTTATACACTTCACTTGTGATGGAATTAAAGCTTGTGTTCAACTTTTTCTCCTGTTATGTGTACAAAACCAGCCTTCTCTGCTGAAGAGAGATTACTTTTACTCTCAGGGCAGTTCTCAGTTCCTATGCAGGAAGTTACTGCTGAGATGCAACAAATGTGAGAGAATGACCACTCTACAACCTGAGGGTCTTAAAAGCAGTGAATTAAAAAATCTTCAAAGCCTTGTTATGCAGAAGATGTGTTATTCTAGTCACAAATCACAGCAAAAACATTTTTGATGTTTATTTCAGTTTTGAATTAAAACTTAGACACTATGCAGCACAAGGGTGTACATCCTGTGCTGTGGAGACGATTATCTGTAACCTCACATAGAATTTTAATGCTTACCTTTGATATTCTTGGATAAGATTTGGGCAAATATACCTACTTGGGATCTTTATAAATATATTCCATGATTTTTTTTGAAGGTTATGCCAAACAAAGACTGGAGGATTGAATTTTTTATTTGACTTTATAAAAATACACAAACCACAACTGAAATCAGCCTGTTGTGGGGTGTGTTGTTTGGAGTTCCTATTCTTTGTGCAATATTTAAACCTGAGGATCTCCTCAAGTCACTTTGTATTCTTTGGGACTCAGCAGAAAAGTACTGAAATCAACTTCTCTGTGTTGGCTGAACTCCAGATCTGTTAATGACATACTACCTACTTAATTTTCCACTGCATCTTTGGTTATTAGGAAAGGTACAATTTTTCACCACTTGCTACAAGCTGTAAAGTGGTAGGCATGTACTGCTAACCAATGGCTGCATTTCAAGCCACAGCTGATTGCATTTCAGAGTTTATCAAAATACTCCTACTGACTTGCAGATCAGGTAGTTTCCACTTAGTTTTGGGATCCTTCATGCTGTGTGTGGTCCTCATCCAATTCCCAGTTAATTGAACAATGTAGTTCCATTGCAAGCAGAGAAGAGGATTTTAGGAAATACTAAATGTGATAGTATTTTAAAAATATATGCTATTTCTTGCTAATGTGCAAGAAGACTTACAAAATCTTAAGATGCAATTATTTAAAGGAGGTATTGTAAATGGAAAATTTACACACAAATGCAGAAAACGTTGGTTATAGTGAATTATTATATTACTTTGACAAGGACTAGTGTTGTCTAAGCACCCTTCCACATATTAAGCAATATGTTTAATGGGAAAACAGAAAGTCCTATGAGTGCCAAAATCATATCACTGCTAGAACATAAACTTTTGCATTTTCTGGCTCCTGTTGATTTTATGGTACTTGTCCAGCAAGTAGCACATAAATTGAACAACAACTTCAATGTTAGTGCTTGCACATGTTCTTAAATCTTTAACCAATTTAGAGCCTAGTTGTTAATACGTAAGAGTTGCATTGAGTGGCTTTAAGCATTTAATTTCCTAGACTTTGAAAATAATAACTGCTAAGGTGATGTAAATTAGGCCTATTTATATATCTGTCTAGAGCTTAACTCATCTCAATAACATGTATGGTATTTGCGGTCAAGATTTTGTTTGACTTCACAGAGCCACATCACTTAGGTTGTCAAGTCCAAACTCCCACTGTGTCTAGTAAGGACATGCCACCTTTCCCATAAACCTTTGTATCATGTTACAAAGTGACTTTCTAGGAGGCCTCCTTCCCCTGACTCCTTTTCTTCCTACATATCTCTGGAGCTAGCCTGGCATCAAGCTTGTCCAACTCAACCAAACATGTGCTGGGCATGTCCCTGTTAACCCAACATTAAACCAAGTATCCTACACTGGATGGAACAGTGTCAACCAACTCATAAATTCAAGGAAAATGAAAAGGACAATCTATTGCTGCATAACCGCATTAAGTCCTGAAACCACTGCAGTAATGTAAGTTATAGGGTGTTATTAAATAGATAAAATTCAGCTCTGCAAATAGTTAAACATACTTGCATGTGTAAGACATTGCAATTTAGACAGGAAATTGGATAAATCTAAAGTGTAGGTCTTATAAGATGTTCCATATTCTCAGCTTCTTCTCAAGTTTGAAATGCCTTATACATTCTACAAACTGGATTCTTTCGAGAAAGTACAGCCAGAATAAAATCATCAAGAACAATTTTGCTTGTGCTTCCACTATTAATGGGATGCCTCTTGAGTCCCAGTTCCTTGTCTTTTGCTCTAACCACTCAGAAGTAGTCTTTTCATCCTTTTGGTTTGTGTGTGGTTTATTTTCTCGCTGTAGTCTTCCTCCTCTCATTCAGTGACCTATTAGGGAGCTGCATCTCTCTTAAAAGCTTATAAGCTTCAATCAGTCCAGTCACTTCATAGAGGACTTTTCCAACCTTAATGATTCTACAATTCTCATGCTCGTGGAACCCTTCCACACCGTACGGAAGGTGTTTTCTCTGAGTGAAGATTTTTTAATGGAAATTAGAGAACAAAGCAATTTGACACACTCTGACACTGATATCTAAATTCCTGCAAACTAATTAATCCCAAACCCCCAAATAAGCATTTGCATACTTGCTGTCTTTTTTGATCTGGATAAAAAGACATATTTAGGTAAATTCATAGTATGTAAGGTATTGTATGCAAGCTGCATTTATTCACACAGCTATTTTGGCTGTCTTACAAAAAGATACTGTACTGCGTCCAAAAATCCTACACTGAAAGAACTTTAAGGTTGCAAAGACAAATATGTTGAAATTGGGAAGTGCTGGCATGAAATTTGCCTGTGTGACCTTAGTTCACCACCTATCCACATGTTCGTTATAGCAAAACATACAATAATATAATTATAGATTGTGCCATTTATTTTCTCTGACCAAGACCTCAGCTTTGTTCAATGAATGTTTTATTTAATATTGTCTTCACATCTCCACCTTCTTGATCCTTGTATTGAATGCAAAACTATTAATTTGCTGAGGGACTTTACTAGGACTGGCTCAACACAGACTCTGGGTGTTCTGCAAACATTCATGAATTTAACTCTTAGCTGGGCTGGTTGCTATTAATATTCCTTTTTATAAGAGACCAAAGCCAAGCATCTGCTGAGTTTTGGCAGTCAGTTGAAGGCATGAATCTTCAGGGCACTTAGCATACACAATGCTTCTTACATTCAAACCCTACTTCCAATATTTTACTTATGGAATTGACACAAAAGCATTCCCAGGTACTTCGGCAGATAACCATGACTACTTACTGGTGGGTAACCTGTGACAATTTTGTTTTCAGCAACTTGCTATCATTAAGCAGAATTGCTGGGGGCCAGCACTAGTGGTTTATTGGGGCACTATTTAACTACCCTACCCACTAAATAATCCCCCCTTTTTAAGCATCTTCTTGCAACCTTGACTTCAGGCCTTCTAAAGTGGTTGACAAATATCCAGGACTCAAACAAACAGCAGTCTCTTGACATATAATCCTGATTCATTCTCAAATGGCCATCTTGTGAACTGAATGGGGAGGGACCCAATCTGGCAAAAGGTAAAGTTCTCTTATCCTAAAACTTTTCAGGGAAGGGGAAAGAGACTTATAGTCAAACATACATAAAACCTTATGAAAAAGAGAGCTGCTTGTATTAAGGATCTGCAGATTTGAAACAGAAATTTTAATACATTTAGCTTTTCCATCTCTTGCTGCAGAGATTGCAAGGAAGACAGCTAACACGTGTAGGCATAAAATCCACAGGTCTTAAGCCGTTGTCCTAAACCCTGGACACAGGAATTTGTCTTAAAAGAAAAAGAGGATCAGCTTGGAGAAAAGAAAAATAATGAATCTTTTGGTTGTGAAAAAGAGCATACTATTTTTATGTCTAAGTGTAAGTATAAAGTTCAGCCTCAATATTTAGAACATGCAAAGTTATAGCCAACTGCAACAAGGACTTATGCCAGGCAAGCATCAAATATCATTAATAGGATTACTAGCTCCATATAGAGCATTGTGCTGTTCTTTTTATCATATATTTATTATTTAAACAGAAAGCTGAAATGTCACTTAGTGCTTTTCTAGGGCATATTATGTAGAACAATGATACTTGTTTCTGAAAAGCAGCATGCAACATTGTAAAATTTGGAGATCTCAAATAATGATTTTCTTCCTGCAGAGATGTGTAAGTTTTCTTTTTGAAGTTCAGCATAACAATTATAAAATAAAAGGTAGCAACATTTTTCTATTTCAAAATATTTTTTTCACATCCTAATAGAAGTATGGTTATTTTATATAGAATAGCATCCTGAGAGCATTACCTTTTACTCTTTTACTCAGTTCTTGTATTTACAGGGGAAAGGGGATTTTAGCAGTTTCCAAGCAAGTGTTTCTGATCCCAGATGGATTTCATACTGTTTTGAAGGGGTTCACGTATAATTCATTTGTATTAGTTAATATTTGGAATCATGAGTCCAACAAAATGGAGCTCTCAAGTAGAGGTGGTAAAAATTTGGGAGGTGACTGAGTTTTATGTATGTCATTGGGTGTGCTTAAAGTGGTAATGTTGTTCACAGCAACTGGTGCTTTGCAGATGGACAAATGGTAGTGAGATGCTAGGCATACGTCTTTTTGATTAGATGTCACTGAGGAAAAATTCAGAAAATCAAATGTGGAAATCTTGAATCTCTAATACAAGTGCTTGCTCTCTATCGAAGGAAAAGTACATTTCAGTTCTACTCAGTGACTTTTCAGCAATATCATAGAGAAAGCATGTTCTAGCTGAAGTAGAAAGTTGTGTTAAACAGCTACTGCATGAGATGGGTGACTGCTGAGACATCTGTGGAGTGGAAGTAGAAGGTGTAAAATGCTTTTATTATGAAGTAAGCCTTTTCTCACCATTCTTCATGGTATATTTATGATCCTGTTGAACATTTGGAATATTGAGCTTTGATTCTCTTTCATAGCATTACCTATATGATAATGCCTATAATTAGATGGTATGAACAAAAGTGGGGTATGAAGAGGTTAACCCAGTAGAGCTGTTACCTACATTTTATTTTGTTGTAGACAATATCACAACACAGAAACAGATTGGAGCCTCCTTCAGGTGCTCTTCCAGATTTTTGAAAAGTGTCACAAGAGGTGGGTGGCTATTAATGATTTGCGAACAACAGAGCTGAGATCATTTCTTTGTCTTGATGCCATGTCCTGCTAAATGAAGTTCATCAAGCTTTTGACTATTGGTTTCTGAAAGTTACAAATTCCTTGCATATTACAGTAACTTTAAGGGCATAGACATATGTGAGAAATGAAATGGCAATCAGGCTTCTTCATGCAATCTCTTTAGGTCCTACAAATACTTACTCTTGCCATTATTTTCACCTAGTAATTCATGCAATTTAATATTTTACAAATAGTTCCTTCCAGAATTCCTAGCCAGTGAGCTGATGCTGTGAAAGGAACTACTTGGGTCTGGGTGCCTTGTTTTGTCAGCCAGCTAATGTTATTTCTAGACTCCATAGCTATATAATAGCATAAGCACTGCAGTATAACAAAAACACTTTAAAAGAAGGTTTAAAGAAACAGACTCCTAAACCACAGTATTATTTGGTTGGCAGAGGTAACAATTCAATTCAGCTTCTCAAATGCTTGTGAATTTTTTGCTAAGTACAATAAATGAATACATAGCAAACCAGATATGAATATTTCTCTTCCTTTAATCTATACTAGATCATATTCAAAACTGATAATCTGTGTTATAGACACTTCAAAATAAAGGTTTTCACTTTAAATGAAAAAGATCAATTTAAGATACAGTAATATAGTTTAAAGAAGCAGCAAAAGCATTTAAGATCCACAGTTTCTGCAAGGCAGGCTGGAGGTAGAGAGAGGTCTTATATTAGCTTTGTATATTTTCACTTTTGCAAGAAGTAATTTTCTGTCGTTCTGAATAAGCCACCCTTAATTTTAAGATAAGTTGGACTCCAAAGAGAATCTTGGCTTTTTTCACACTTGGAGTTATAGTCTCTCTGAAAATAATGATTTGCTAAAGAAATGCTGACAGGACCTTACCTTATCTGGTATTTGAAATATTTATGGAAATGGTTTAGCTTTCATATCTATGCCCATTTCAATCTCAACAGTGACAAGGAAAAGTTTTGCTACAATCTTAAAAATCAACTGGTTTGACTATTTTAAAAATGTTATGCAAAACATGAAAGACCTGTTTTGGATCCCAGTGTGTGAAGACTCGTGTGCATCATACACAGATATTTCCATTTCTACCAGGGTCATAAATTTTTTTATTTCAATGTGCATAATATGCAGATAATTCCATTTTTACCAGGGTCATAAATTTTTTTATTTCATTGCAATAATCAATTGAAAAAATCCAACAAAACAAAACCTTTTATGCCCAAGATTTATGCCTAGTTGTTGTATCTTCAAAGGCAGTGGAAATGAAGAGTTTAGGAATAGGCATATAAAATTACTATTGAGAACAGCTTATGGAAAATACTAAGGAATACAATATTATGGATATAAAAATATAGTTGCATTAAGGATGAATAAAGAATGATTTTTGTGAATTGAAGGATAAATATTTCTTTACAACTAGAAACGTACCTCTTGGAAAATACATTTATCAACCTGAAATGGATTTTAAAATTCTCCTCAACTTTAATTATGTTAAGATTAAACATCTTTAAGTAGCAAAGGAAAAAATCACAGTTCTGTACCCCAGGTCTACTAGTTTGGGTATACTGGAGAGCATGACTAAAGTTAATCTCAGAATAGTTTAAATGTTGACCTGATTTTCCTGAAGTCTATGAGGTACCTTATCATGTGTGTAAAGCATATATATAAATCTCAGTATGATCAGATTATAAACTGGCCAGTCACTAAACAGGGTCTTTTTACTTTTTTAGAGACACTCAATTCACAGCTTTAAGGTCTGTATGATTGTTCTCCTATGAGGAAAGGCTGAGAGAGTTGGGGTTGTTCAGCCTGAAGAAGGGAAGGCTTCAGGGTGACCTAATTGTGGCCTTCCAGTACCTCAAGGGGCCTACAAGAAAGATGCAGAGGGACAATTTACAAGGGTAGGTAGTGATAAAACAAAGGGGAATGGCTTTAAACTGAAAGAGAGTAGGATTAGATTAGATGTGAGGAAGAAATTATTTTCTCTGAGGATGGTAAAGCACTGGATGGGGACTTTGAGCAACATGATCTAGTGGAAGGTGTCTCTGCCCATGGCAGGAAGTTTGGAACTAGTTGATCTTTGAGGTCCTCTCCAACTCAAATCATTCTATGATTCTGTGATTATTCAAATGGTATTCATTTTATGATTTCTAGTGCATGTTTTCTGTCTTAAGTAAATTGCATTATTAATTCTTGGAAAAATAAAAATTTTTAAATATCAAGATAACTTTAGAGAAAAAAACCTATGATGGCAATGTGAGCTGTGATTTAATTTTATTGCATAGAAAATGTTAGCAACATTTCACAAGTAATAAATACGGTTGGTTTAGAACAGGATCCACAAAGAGAAACTGAGAACTTAAACTATGTTTCAATACTTTCATGAATCCCTACTTCTTAAGGAGAAAGAGCAACCATTAAAACTGGCAAAAATTCTGCATGACGTTCTCTGATTCTTTCCTTTATCCCTATTGAATACAGAGGTCGAAAGCTTTTCTTTTCTGGGACTTGGTAAGAATTGCAAAATCTTGCACCTGTGGAGAAACAGCCTAATGCACCAGGACAGGCTACGGCATGTCCAGCTTTTTTTTAAAAAAGAATTGTTAAATATTCAGTACCAGACTGTCGCTATGTGCAGGAAGTAACGTCATAGAGGAAAAAGACCACCCTGGTTAAACAGAGAACCTAGGCTGGAGCTTGGAAAAAAAAGAACATATTATCTCTGGAAGGAGGATCAGGCAAGTTGGGAAGACTATAAGGATGCTGAGAGGTCATGTAGGGAGAAGATGAGGAGGGCCAAGCCAAGCTGGAACTTGATTTAGCCATTAAAGTCCAGGAAAATAAAAACAGTTTTTAAAAATACATTGGGAGCAAAAGGAGGGTCAAGGAGGGTGTCCATCAATTGATAAATGAAGAGGGTAGTGTAGTGACAGGGGATGAGGATAAGGCAGACGTATTCAATGCCTCTGTCTTTAATGTTAAGATTGATTGTCGTCAGGGTACTCAGTTCCTAGAGCTGGAAGTTGGTGATAGGGAGATGAGTGAAGCCCCCACAATCTAGGAGTAGATTATTAATGACTTGCTATGTCAATTGGACACTCACAAGTCCATGGGCCCTGATGAGATCCACCCCAGGGTAATGAGGGTACTGCCAAAAGAGCTCACTAAAACACTCACAGTCATCTACCAGCAGTCCTGGATAACTGGAGAAGTTCCATCTGACTGGAAATCAGCAAACATGACACCTGGAAGGAAGACCCAGGGAGCTACAAGCCTGTAGGCCTAGCCTCAGTTCCAGTCATGGAGGAGATCATCCTGAGGCCCATCACACAGCACATGCAGGGCAACCAGGAGATCAAGTCCAACCAACATGGATTTATGAAATTAAGGCCCTGCTTGACCAACCTTATCTCCTTCTTTGACCTAGTGACCCTCTTAGAGGATGAAGGGAAGGCTATGGATGTGGTCTATCTGGACTTCAACAAGGCATTTGGCACTGTCTCCCACAGCATACTTCTAGAGAAACTGGCTGCTTGTGGCTTGGATGGGTGGACACTTCGATGGATAAAAACTGGCTGTATGGCCTGGACCAGAGAGTTGTGAATGGAGCTAAATCAATTGGCAGCCATTCATTAATGGTGTTCCCCAGGGCTCAGTGTTGGGGCTGGTCCTATTTAACATCTTTATTGAGGATCTGGGCGTGGGGATTGAGTGCATCCTCAGTAAATTTGCAGACGACACTGGGTTGGGTGTAAGAAATCTCTACAGAGTCACCTGGACTGACTTGATCAATGGGCTGAGGACAACTGCATGAGGCTCAATAAGGCAAAGTGCTGGTCCTGCACTTGGGACACAACAACCCCATGCAGCACTACAGCCTGGGGGAGGAGTGGCTAGAGGGTTGTTTGTCAGAAAAGGACTTGGGAGTGCTGGTGGACAGTGGCTCAATATGAACCCACTGTGTGCACAGATGGCCAAGAAATCCAACGCTTTATTGGCCTGTATCAAGAAGAATGTAGCCAGCAGGACAAGAGAAATGATCATCTCTCTGTACTCATCACTGGCGAGGCCATACCTTGAGTACTGTGTTCAGTTTTGGGCCCTTCACTTTAAAAAGAACACTGAGACACTAGAGCAAGTTCAGCAAAGGGCAGTGAGGCACATAAAAGGTCTAGAACACATTGTATGAGGAATGGCTAAGGCAACTGGGTTTGTTTAGCCTTGAGAAGAGGTGCACCAGGGATGACCTCATTGCTCTCTGCAACATCTTAAAGGGAGTTGTAGAGAGTTAGGAAATGGTCTCTTCTGCCATGCCTTCAGTGGCAGTAGGAAGGAACGGCGATAAGATGAGACAGGGGAGATTCAGATTACTGCAACAACTGAAAGGGAGTTGTAGAGAGTTGGGAAATGATCTCTTCTGCCATGCCTGCAGTGGCAGTAGGAAGGAACGGTGATAAGATGAGACAGGGGAGATTCAGGTTAGGTGTTACAAAAAACTTTTTCACTGTTAGAGTGGTCAGGCACTTGAATAGATTGCCCAGGGAGGTGGTGGAGTTACCACTCCTGAAAGTGTTTAAGAGGCATCTGGATCTGGCCCTGGAGGGTTTAAGGGTTACAGCAGAGTGGCAGGTTAATGATTGGACTTGATGATCTTAGAGTTCTCCTTCAACCTTGATGATTCTATGATACAGCTGGAAAGCATCTTAGCAGAAAAGGCCCTGTGATCCTGGTGGGCAAAAATTGGCCATGAAGCCAACATTGTGTCTTCACGGCTAACAGCATCCTGAGCTTCATTAGGAAGAGCACCATCAGCAGGTCAAGGGAGGTGAGGTGATCCTTGTACTATCCTCAACACTTGTAACATCGTGTCTGGAGTGGTGTGTCCAGTTCTGAGCATCACAGTACAATAAAGACATCAACATACTGCCATAAGTCCAGTGAAGGGTGACAGAGATATTTATGGGACCGGACCATCTGTTAGGTGAAGATAGTCTGAGAGACCTGGGACTGTTTAGCTATAACAAGAGAAGGCTTGATATTTACAAATATCTGATGGAAGCATGTGACAAAGACAGATCCAGATTAGACTCAGTGGTGCCCAGTGAAAGGACAAAAAGCAGTAGGCACAAATTAGTATAAACATAAAGAAAAAATGCTTTTGCTGTCAGGATGATCAAATACTGGAAAAGGTTACCCAGAGAAATTGTCAAACCTCTATTCTTGGAGATACTTCAACTGGGCACAGTACCGAGCAGTTGACTCTACGTCACCCTGCTTGAGCAGGGAGGTTGGAATAGATGACCTCCAGCAGACCCTTCCAACCTCAACTATTCTGTGATTCTGTGAATCATGTCTGATAACACAGAAATATTTTGACTTTGATTAGCCCTTAATGTCTAGTATGAGCTTCCAATGTAACTGCTCTCAGTCATGTCACAACACAAATCACTACCTCATTTCTGAGTGACACCTCTGTGAAACTTCAGAAACTGAATTTGGTCCACTTGTCTTCTTTAAACATGTAAGCTTGATTTGCTGTTTCTGAACATCTTTTTCCCTTTAGTTTCAAGAATCCCCAGCCAGAGCTGATACTTCCTCAGCATCTTCCTGAAAAGTTTTTTTCCAAGTCCTTTATTCAATAACTACAGAAATGTATTGTCAGATTGCCTTTTTATTTATTATTCCTAGTCTTATATAAGCCACTACTCATTATCATTTTTATTGAAAAATGCCTTAGTTTTTGCCTATCACTTTTCTTGGATTCACCTCTATTTATTTGTCCAATTTCCTGACATCTGACCTTTTGACCTCTTAGAAAAATACATTTATAGTTTAATCTATTTTTGTCCACTGATTTAAGATTTATAGACTAAACTTAGTTCACCCTAGTATTGTACTGGGATTTTACTTGCCTCTTTTGTCCATGGCCTCTGGGCTTAGAAAATGTTCAAGCTCTCAGCATTAAATCAAATAAACTATAAGAGGGAAAATGGCTACTTTTTTTTTTTCTCCTGAAAGGTGAGTTGGGTTGCTGTCCTAACCTCCATTTCAATGATTTGTCCAAATATCTCAGAAGAGAGATGATTTTGAATTTCTTTGGCTTGCCAACTAACTCTCTTATCAGTTGTGATATATAAGATAAATCTGAATCTCTAGAAGGTGGTTGTAGGAGATTCCATCACTGTCTGTATTTTCTGTGTTGATAGCTGTATGACTGAATAATTCACAGATAGACTAATGACAGCACATTTTTTATATATATAATTAAACTTTGAGCTGAGAAGACTCTGATAACCCTTTCAAAACAGGCATTGTGAACAAATAATGAAAAACATTTTCTAAATAACATACTACTGGCAAATTGATCTTGCTATATCTAAAGGATCAGCAAAACAGTAAATGAACTCCACATCCCTTTGGTATTTTTCTGGTGGTTTTTTTTTCTTGGGAATTGATGTGGGTTTTGTTTGTTGGGGGTATTTTTCCCATCTGATTAAGGTATGAACATACACTGGGATGATTAATTAGGTGTCAAAGGGACTATACAATTTAGTTATTCTAGGGTAAAGATTTGTGGTAAGAAGCTCAGCAAGGCTTTTGAATAGGCACCTAACTTTCCAGCCGATGAACAACTGTTCCATCAAAGGCATAAGAAGTATTTGTTAGCTCAAAGGTTAGGTGTGTGCTAAACTGTGTGGGTGAACTTGAGCCTTGCATAGTTGCATGAAAAACCTGTTAATGCCAGTGGAAGATCTCACCAGGTCTGTACTGAAAAAGAGAGGCCTTCCTGTATCTCCTCATTCAGGCTATTTTCTAAAAGCTATTTTTACTTTAGGTTTGGTAAGTCCTGTTGTCATTTACTCACTTTAGATTCTATTTTGCTTAGCTAGATGTTCCTGAAGACTGAGCCCCATGGCTACAGCTCCTGGCAGGCTGTGGGGGCAAGAAGGGCTGTTCAGCAATGCGTGGACTGCTGAAGGCCACAAAGGTGTTTGGCTTGATATTTGGAATGGTCAGTCCTACCTTTCCCATGTCTGCTTCACAAAATGTCACTACATGAGTGTTGTGCTAGTGCTTTTAAGGAAGCCCTAGTTGTTCCCCACTACTGGGATATAGAGTTTACTCCACTTTTTGTTGCTGAAGAAATCATATCTAACCAACCACACCCAAGTCATTTTTTCTCACACTAACACAAAGAAGTCCAATGTTAAGGCAGAGATAAAAGCCAAGTGTAACTTGGTGTACAGACCACCCTCTGTTTTCCTTTGCACCATTGATTGGGAATAAATAATAAATTTCTTCATCTGTATTCTCTAATATTTGCACCCCATTTCTTCCCTTTCTTTCCCTGGACTTTGAATTCACGTTTATCTGTTCCGTTCTATAACTGCTTCCAGCAATCTCTGGCATGAGTTTTAAAAGTGGCAGAACTGCTCCTGAGAAGAAATCAAGTGATGCATAGCTTCAATTTCATCCTTCTCTTTGTGAGAAAATTGTAAGACTTCTAAATGGACATCTTTCAACTTTACTGTGTTCATGTACATCTGAATATATGTGACATTTATGAAGTCTGATGAGCTTGTTGTCATGACATGACAGTGCAGTCTCACAGGGTTAAAATGTCATGATGGCATGGAATATAATTAAAAGACCTTCTTATTTTGATTATCCATAGTTGAGGATCTTGTAAATTAAAATGTGTATAATTTCCTGCACATTAAGCTGGCTGCAGACCTAGGATTGGCATTTACGTTCACCCCTGCAATTGGAACTGATAGAATGATTCAAAGGGGATTTGTAAGTGTGTTGAGCCAATGTGCTCATTAGTGTAGTTATGTGGTATCAGGAATCCTAGAAAGTGCAGCAACAAATGAAAACATGGCATGCAGCAATGTCTCCTCCTTCAGCAGTTACACCCTGTCTCTGATAAAGGTCAGCACAATTTAGCTTGTTATCCACATTGCTGAAATTCATATGTAATGGGGAAAAATGACACAAAATGACCATATTCCTCCATATTGGCCTCATACTACTTGAAACTGCCTAACAGGGCAGTTCCAATTATTTAAGACCATATTCAGGGATCTCCTTCTTAAAACCCCAAACTGATTCTTTCTTTTAACATCTCTTCCTGAATCCCATCCCCCACTCCAACAGACTCATATCTGACAAATTCACGATGCTGATCTCTGCTTATGTGTTGGGTATGTAGGAGGATTAAGTCTGTGGTGTTTAGGCTAGGGAGTGACATTTACAGCAATTGTACCAGCTTCCAGATGAGAAGTGAACTAAGCTGTTTGGTTTGGGTTTTTTTCGCTCCACCTGGTTTGACTCCAACCATACATTTAAACACCCTGATAAACAAATGTGCATGAAGGAGTGTGTCATGGTGGTGCAGTTCTTCAGTCTTCTCTTTGAATGCTTTCAAAATATTGTCTGGAGTATTTGAGCTCTCTTCTTCTCCCCTGCCTGCTAACTTGTATCTTATAATTTTAAGCAATTCTCAGCAATTGCTGTTGCCCATCTAAACATCCTGCTTAACAGAATTATGAAATAATATTACATGTTCTTCTGGCTCAGTGTATTGATATGTATACCAGTATGGCAAGAGCTAGAAAACACCAAGCACTTCTGTCCCCACTACATTCTCCATTCTCAAACAGTTCATACAATGAAGACTGAAGAAGCTCATAGAGATGGCTATCTTCCACTAGAGCCAATGTCCCCACCAAGGGGTAAATGCTTAAATCTAGAGCTGTTTCCATGATTAGTTGATTCTTCATTTTCTGAAAATGCTTATTTTGTCTTGGCTTTTTTTTTTTTTTAATACCCCCATATCTTACATACTTTGGAATTCTTTTGGAGAACTGAAGATAAAATAGTACATCAATTCTGTTTTGAGGGTTGAACTTTTAGATTTTTCCCATTATTTTCATCTTCTGGACAAAGTTACAAGATGACAATTTTGATGCTTTATTTTATTTATTAGAAACAGTGCAAACAGACTTAATTAGAATAATCTATGGAATGTGGAGTACTCTCTAGTATATTTTATCACAGCATACCCATACTTTACAAATAATTAGCATTGTAGAATCCCTTTGGGAGACCTGAAAGGAGATGTCAGAAGTTCTGAGTTATGTTCCTGGTTTGATAGTGTTTTTTGTGGTTACATTGCGTAATGTGTTTACTCTCTAACCCATTGGACCAATTTGTAAAATAGATATAATGCAGTGAAAGAAACATTCATATATAGTGTTGGTGAAGGTGCTATTGCTACACAAAGTTGGGTAGTTTCACTTGAGAGATAAAACTACAAAGATTTGCATCAGATCAAAACTAGGTCTTTGAAGAGGGTGAAAATTAATAAAATGCATAATTCTATACATAGAAAACTTGCACATAGAGCAATGTGTGGACTGTGCAGAACAAAGAGAAGTGTTTCCTATTGTTAATTGATTCCTCTGCAATTCATAGGAATGTGACAACATTTCCACTTACGAGCATTCAGCATCAGTTCACTAGTCACCCATGTGTTCAGGTATTGAAAAAGGCTTTTACCATACCATCAAACGCATTAAACTTCTTACAGCAAAAGTGGGGAAAAAAAATCATCTGCTTATCAACATGCTGTCTAATTGTTTTCCTGCAATGGTTCTTTTATGTCAGAAGGTATTTGACAAGATTTAAGCTTCCCTGCTCTCATCAACTTTGTGACTAATTACCTATTGTTTTTTCAGGTATTATCTGTAGGAACAGTTAGCATTATAATGGCTTACAAAAACACACTGTGTTAGATAACCTACCACATTCAGAACATACAGTTTGCATATAAATAGAAAACGAAAGTTAATTTCCATTCTTAAATCAACTACTTAACTCTACAGTTTCAGTCATCCCCGTGTAAAATAACAGGAAAAGGCTAATAATATGTAGTGAAATTTTCTGAAGAGCAGGGGAAACTTTTCAGCACCTGACCTGAAACACTTCAGTCCTAGAGTTTCACTGCATATATATATCAGCCTTAAAAGAACCCTAAAAAGCCACAACAAAAAGGATAAATGGACAAACAAAATCATGGTACAGGCTCAAAGGTGAGTAATTGTGGTAGAGGTGTGCAGCTAAATGAAAAAGACAGCGTTGCATAGACAGCTGCTGGTTAGAGGAATGCATCCCTGTGGAGCATGTAAAAACAAAAATTATCTGTAGCAGCAGGTAAAATGTCATATGCAGATTGCATAAGAAGTTCAATGAGGAAACTTATTTTCCTCCTGGAGATTTTCCAACATGTTTTAGCATTAGTGTCAACCAAGGATTTGCTATTACCTCCAAGATAAAATCTTGCCAAGATAAAATCCTGTAGGTGAAGATCCCTCTCTTCCTCCCTTTTTGAGCAAGGGAGGTATGGTTCCTAAATCCCATTCAGCCTGCTCTACCCCAATGGTCTGCTGTCTTATAGTAGATTGTTTGAGCATTTCTGGAGAATAAAAGTGGCTTTGGGGAATAAAGATGCTTAATTTAGAAACTGTACATCAGGAAAACACTGGTTTTGCTGTAACCTGTCAACCACTCTCTGGAAGTAGTTAGTGGACATTATATTGGATTTCTATTCATTTAACAAGTTGATAAAGGGCAGGCCTGTGAGGTATGGGATGATGAAGTACTCAACACTGTGGAACTTCTATGTTCTCTGAGCTTGGTGCTTGTCTAACTCAGCCTCTGTTGGTCTTAGTAATTAATTTTAGTTTAATTTTCTAGAAGCAGAAAAACACATGTTCATTGCTTTCAGTTCTACTCTCCAAAAAGCTACATCTTTGCTTACAATGATGTGAGATAGGTTTCACATGTAAGAGGGAGAGATGATTCTAGAGTACAAATAATGCTTAGGAGTGAGGAAGCTAACAATATAGAAAAAAAGGAGTTTCATCATATACATTAAAAATACTTTTCCCCCCTCTATTTTGCTGCTGAAAGACTTCATATGCTGCAAAGAAGGCATTAAAAAAGTAGTTCTTCTGGCATTTTTTTCTGAATGTTCTGACCTACTTATCCCAAACCTCCATGATTTTGATAGAAACAGCACACTGGGGAAGGCAAACTAGCTTTTTATATTCAACTCTGTAACTCTCTTCATAGACAATTTTTTCTTAAATTGCAGCTCCTGGATGCAGACGATTGTGTGCATCTCTAGATTATAAAGTTCTGTATTTCACTGCTTGGTTTTATACATTAGCATCAGAAGTCAGCAGTTGCTGTATGATGCAGGAAGACCCTGTCTGGTGACAGGAGGTGCAATCATCAGCACCAGGGCTGGAGGCAACAGTCTGTTTCCATGGCCAGCACTGTGGACTGGGCACTCCTTTGCCTCAGTAAAGATGTGTGTGTAGTGGAAATGGAAATCGGTTGTTTATATCACATAGGTAATACCAACTGTCATCAACTCAAACAGCTTCCATGCATGTTTAAGGAATTAACATGGGACAAGAATATTCCCAAAAGGTTGTTTTGATGTAGCCACCCTATTTGCAGGACAAGTTTGATATTAGTATTTGGCCTTAGTGTCATAGAATGGTCTGAGGTATATTTAATTTATATAGTAGTGTAGAAGAAGTCTGTTTCCAGCTAGGAACCTACTGTGCAGCAACTACTGTAGATGATCCCAGCTCAGGTCAGCCACACATACAGCTGCTGAGAATTGTGTCATGAGCCATAACAATAGCTGTTTACTTTATACATTGGCTTCTCTGCTTCCCTTTACACTTTTCCAGTGCAACCAAAGACCTGACCTCACTGCTATTGTGTGGTAATAATATTGCACTCTTTAACATTTATGAAGTTTTTCAAGTCTAATTTGCAAGACCTGGAGAAATGAGTTGTGGACTGACATCTTTCAGTCAGCATTGCATATAGATAGTCACTTAAAAGGCTTAACAATGTGATCACATTTGATCAAGAGGTTTGAGCTAGCATAGATATAAATGCCATTTGCTCTTAAAGAAGTTGACCCCTCTGGATGAAGTACTTAAGAATCTGGTGACTTATCATCCCTTCATTATAGAGCTCAGGCATGATTGCTTTTTGCCTCTGTGAGTTTATTTGCAGTGTAAGGCATGATCTGTCAAATGTTTTATTATACTTCTTTCCACTAAGAATACAAGAATAAACTCTAAGTTGCTAACACATCTAAGTAAGCCATTAATAATCCTAATTATGTAATTGCAAGTCTGAGTTCTTTTGAATTCTATTTGGATATGTGCTGCTGATCAAGTTTCATAGACATAAGCAAGGTCAGAATGAGTTTCACTTCAGATGTACTTATGGAAATAAGACAAACATTTGAGAGAAAGGGGAAAGAAGAGGTAGGAAGGATATTCACTAATAGGTAGTTTTTTCCGGACATCAGTGAGGTTTATAATGTAATCCACTATTCTTCTACTGAGGTCTGAAAATGGCTTCTTAGCCTCAGTAAAGTAAACCATATTTAGTAGCAACTGTTAAAAGGTGTATGTGCTGGGGAAATTAATATTATTCTTTGTGAACACAGTTTGCTTGCAATACTCTGTGTTGCAGGGTGACTTTTGTAGTCTACTTGAAGGACTAAATCTGGTTCCTAGATTACTTCTGTGGAAAAAAATGAGTGGTAAAAGCCCTCTAATTCAGTGTTTTGCTAGAAGGTATTATCTGAGAGTAGCTTATAGGAATTCCATTTTCTTTTAGGTTAATGCTAAATTAGCTGTTACTTTCTCATAAGAAGAAAAAATAAAATCCAGTACTGCTACTGTGCTCTACAATGTCCTATTTCCATTTGCTGGCCATTCAGCTATATTTTTTATTGTTTTGCTGTCAAAATATTGGTAGGGGCTACAATTCTCTTGTGAATATTCTCCTACAAAAAATTATTTATTAGAATGTTATGTACTAATGTTGTTGTATATTGGGTTTGTGTAACCAGGTTTTTTGGGTACGAGGGAGATATAGGGGTGGCTTCTGTGAGAAGCTGCTAGAAGCTTCCCCCAAATCCAATGAAGCCAATGCCATCTGGCTGGAAGACAGACCTGCTGCTGGTCATCAGTGATGGTGGTAGGGGCTCTGGGGTGATGTATTTAAGAAGGAGGGGAAGGGGGAAAGAAAAGTCAACTTCAGCAG
>NW_008670912.1:48798-66561 GCF_000695815.1 Acanthisitta chloris
AAAGAAGGGGCAGAATGTGCTCCAGGCACCAGAACAGACATTCCCTTGCAGACCCTGGTGCAGGCCATAGTGAGGCAGGCTGTCCCTCTGCAGCCCATGGAGGTCCATGGAGGAGCAGATACTCACCTGCAGTCCATGGAGGACCCCACATCACAGCAGGTGGATACCAAAAGGAGGCTGTGACTTTGTGGGAAAGTCACACTGGACCAGGCTTCTGGCAAGACCCATGGATCCATGGAGAGAGGAGCCCACACTCGAGCAGGTTTGCTGGCAGGATTTGTGACCCTGTGGGGACCCACATGGGAACAGTTTGTGAAGAACTGCAACCTGCAGGAAGGACTGCAGGAAGGAGAAGTTTGTGGAGGACTGTGTCTTGTGGAAGAAACCCCACACTGGAGTAGGGGAAGAGTGTGAGGAGTCCTCCCTCTGAGAACAGAGGAGCAGCAGAGATAACATCATGAACTGACCACAGGCCCCATTTCCCATCCCCTTGTGCCCTGAAGAAAAAATAAAAGGGAAGGAAGTTACACTTGAAAAGAAAGAAGAAGTGGGAGAAAGGAGTTTTAAGATTTGTTTTTATTTCTCATTATCCTACTTGGATTTGATTGGCAATAATTTAAGTTAATTTCCCCAAGACAAGTCTGTTTTGTCTGTAATGGCAATTGTTAAGTGATATCTCCTTGTTCTTGTCTTGACCCATAAGCCTTTCTTCTCATTTTCTCTTCTCTGTTCAGCTGAGGAGGGGAGTGATAGAGTGGTTTTGGTGGGCACCTGGTGTCCAGCCAAGGTGAACCCACCACATGCTGGCATGCTTCTAAAGGATGCACTTAATAATCCAAGTGCTGTGCCTACTGCCTATTGAATTTCATTTTAAATTAGTGGATAGTTATGTCAAGAATCAGATTCCTCCAACAGAAAACATGGCTTGCTTATGCTGGAACATACAGAAGAAGCATCCTCTCTGGTTTCCTCTGTGACACCACCAAAAATATTTGAGTTACCTAATCATAATAAGGGTAGCAGGACTCTGAGCCATCCATGTATTTCTTTACTTGAATGATACAACTTGAGTTGCAATAGCTGCAGAAGAGTAGTTCTCACTTGGTCTCACATATTATTTTGGGAGTGGAGTGCATTTGGGAATGAATTATGTAGAATGAAGCCCAACATCACAGCACTCATTGCAGACAGACGTCTGCACAGACAGAGACACATCTGATACAGCTATGGGAATGGGACTGAATGTTTCTTAAATTAGACTAAAATGATCATAACAGCTTTCATTGTCAAAGACAGCTGTTCTGTCTGTACTCAAAAAGATTAAAAAAAAAGAGTGGAAGGAAGCATCACTGCCACTATAGAATATTAAGACTGTTTCCAGAGTTATAATGTCTTTAGCAGTATGATAGCAACTTCTGAGGTGCTTGTGTTGTAAGATGACTAACTGCAAACTACATTAAGAGACAAAAGAACAGCAAAGCCTAAAATATGAGCCAATCTGAATCTTCACCAGAACTACAGGTGAATCTGAAATTTAGAAAAGCTCTGACTTATAAACAGACGTGGGGACTTCAATCCTCTGGTAAGTCTTGCAATACCCAACAGCAGCTTCCCACCCCAAATCAGTAAATGACAACTGAATGGTTTTTGTCTTGCTGAAGGTTTGGATTTCCGAAGACAGTCCATTGTAGTAATTCAGTCTGATGGAAAGAAAGGCAGAGACCAAAGTGGCAAGAACTGCAGAAAAAGAATTACTGTCATGCCCTCTAGGATGCTGTAAAATGGCACTGTGTGCCAGGGATGCTGCAGGCTCAGGAGCTCAGCAGTGGGATCTTTTGCAAACCGGGTTAAGAAAAGACCTGAGCAGCTTAAGGAACATGATGGCACACGTCCATTTAGACTTATTTCCATATTGTAACATCACAACCACATTTCTTTTTAGAACTTGTTGACTGTTGGGTGTGTCAGTCAGGTAAGGGACAGAAAGAGAGACAATTTATAAGAACACTGGGGAACTTCTACAGAAAAATGAAGCACTTCTATTTTAATACCTGAACAAAGAGGATGAAATGGGAGTAATTCTTGGAGTCACAAATCCTTACTTATTACTATCACATGGAAAGTCTTCCAAAGAAAAGAAACGTGAAGAAAACCATCCATTGAATGGGTATTAAGATAGCAATATGAACTCATCTGATGGGACCATTACAAATACCATCAGCATGATAAGTTTTTGCCACTAATGTAAACTGATTGTTATTCTAGATGCAAAAAATCTGCATGTAATGAATTCTGGGTGAATCCAGATTGGCTGTATTGAGCCAATACAGTCAATACAGAAGGCTTTCCAGAGCCTTCTGGAGATCAAGAAACTGAGAAGGTACTCAACCACCATTAGTCTAAGAAAATATTGTTTTCTTGGCATCACAGCCTCAGGAATGGTGGGGTTTTTTCGTTTTGCAGAGAATCATGTCAGAGAAGAGGAAAATAATTTTAACTAATTATAGTTATGCAAAATTAAGTTAGCAATAGCACAGGAGATCATCACAACCTGTAAATTTGATATTTAAGTATAAAATAAAACAGGTTACATTAAAAAGAATAAAGAGGTTAAAACTGCAAATGGAGGAAAAACATAGCTGTAATACTTCCCAGCTGAAAGAGTTGTTCAGGGGCTAGAAAATTTAAAGCTTGAGCATATATGCACACACACACAGACACACACATATCTTGAGACCATGCTACTCTTTCTTCCTATAATTTTGAAACTGTAAATAGTAAAATCATGAATATTCCCTGGAATTTTATTAATGGGAAGAGAGAGCACATTTTTTCAAGATTAGTACCAACTTTAGCAGCAAAGCTAGTGCTGTACACATCTGTGGCAGGAGGTGATGGTTGTATGTACTTTTTAAGAAATTGTTATGTTTATTTTTCTTCTTCAGTTTAACTTTTTTTTTTTTGCTTCTCTAACAAGGGAGATCAAAAAGATGTAACTAGTGACCTTGTGGAAGCAGCTCTTTTCTGTAGTCCTGCTTGAGTGGGGTTTTTAGTGGAGCTGCCTTTCAATTATAATGAAAAGAAAGGGATAATTAATGTAAGTTTGCTCCCCTTCCCATCCAACCAAATAATGGGTTTATTTATTTTACCTATGTTAATACTTATTTAAACACATCCCCATTCCCTAAGCCTCTGGGTTCATTTACATCTTTAGAAACACTCTTAATCTTCAAATATCCATAGCTGTCTGTCCACAATTGATACTGCCAGAAGACAATCATTAGACTAATACTTTCCAACAAGCATATCAGAGAAGGCAGCTGACACCACTCTTGAGATGGGCTTTGTCTTGGTCATGGAGAGCTGTCTATGTTCAAGTCCAGTGACTCAGCAGGGACTCTGGGCGGGCAGAGAGAAGTATATAAGGGGAGACAAAAATGATTTGGGGTGATTTGGGGTTTCCAGGCATGATTGCTAACTTGCACATCTCATCTTACGGATGCCAGCTGGACACTTCAGAGTGATCTGATTTTTAGAGGATATATGGGAGGCATTCTTTGAAAATCAAGATCCTTTAATGTTCTAGAAAACAGATACTCTGAAATAGAATTACTTGGTGTGATTTACAGAAAATTTGAACCACACTTTCGTAGGACTTTTGCTTGTTTGTTTTTTCTCTGCATAAATAGCTTGTCTCATTTCCCTCCAGCATTTCTTGAATGAAAAATTCATTAATTTATGAAAATACTGAAATGGAATAAATAAAAATATTATATAAAGATATCTAAAAAATGTGCATGCACTGTATAGCAACATGGGCTGTCATTTTAACGTAGTGTGCCACACAGAAAGGCAGTAAAATTAAACCCACTCCCCATTACTTTAATGGATGTTTTGGAGAACATGTATTGAACCACTGCTCTTGCTTTCTCTCTTTTTTAAAAATCTTTTCCCCCTTTTTGTTTATTAATTTTTTCTCTCTTCCTTTTGTGTGTTGTGTCATTTCTTCTTCTAATTTTCTGCCTTACTCTGTCTCCTTCAGTGGAGCTTTGCTTTGCTTTTTCCAGCTCTCTGAATTTCTGTTCAGCTCCACCAAAGGCTCTAAGGGCTGTGTTCCTCCTACATTCCCTGACTCATGCTATTCCTCTGCTTTTTTATACCTTTTCTTCTACATCTTCTTCCTGTATTCCCCAGTAATCTTCCTACTAATTTTGCTGTCCTCTTTTCACTTACGGGTTAAAATACACATGAATAATTTCTTATTGTGCCAAAAAGACTGTCTCTCATCCAGCTGTCTCTGGTTTCTGCTCCTGGCCTCAGTAATGGCCTTCTGGGGGAAAACCTCTGGCCTGCTCTGTCAGAATGGTTCCACTTCGGTGTATGTGAATTATATGCCATCTGAGGAGATGTGTCAGTGTCCTCCTCTGTCACTGTAAGGCACAATGTGACCTAGGGGTCTGCAGAAGCACAGGGATGCAGCTGTGGCATGTGTCCCACATCCTTCATTACACAGTGAAACAGCAGGATCCATTGGCCCCTCTGGTAAATCTGTTCTTGCTCTTCTCCTGCAGAGGAGGTGAAATATGAACAAGCAAGGTTGTTCCATTTCTTTCCCTGGCTGATTTGTAGCTTCAGGTCATGCTTGGCGTGAGACGGTTAAAGCACAAGACTAAGTTATGGCTGTGGCCCCATGAGCATCCTTATAAGAAATCAAGGAAACAAAGTTTGTCTATCATTATGTGAAACAAATCCAATCTTGGGGAAATGAGATATGATAAAATATATGTCATATTTGTTTGTTGCTCAGCTGACTCAATATTCAGCAGTTTGTTTAATTTGAATTCTGGCTGGGTTTTATCAATATTGAAATGAATGAGAGTTCAGCAAAAGGGTGGTGACCAGTGAGAGTAGGTCAGTGCATGATGGTCACCAGGTATAGAAAAGAAGGATGTGACCAAACCCACAAGAGAAAAGGGCTCTGCAGGAAGCAGTTCATCTGAGACCTGTCTGACATCAAGTTGAGAGAAAGGGGATGTTTAACAGAAGCAGGGAATCCCTCCTGGGACCTCATCCAGCCCTTGCTCTCAATGATACAAAAATATCTTGACTGTATCTCAAAATACAAGCAATATTATTTACTTTTGAAGATCAGAAGTTTCTCAGGGGAAAAAACCCTACTTGCTTCACACAATTTAAATCAAATCATGTTTGAAGTAACTTACTGTTTTATTAAGGACATGTAGTTAACTGGCAATCACTAAACTCTACATTCAGGATCAGTATCAGCCACACAACAAATAAACCACAATAGCACACTTCCAAAATAGTAGTAATAGTAATAAACACCTACACATTTTTAACCATCCTTCTGAAATAATCCTAAAAATATCCTAAACTAATTTTCTCCTCACCCTGCATAGTTATATATATTCCCTCACCCAACTCATCCCCACCGAGTACAAGTGGGTTGGTGAAAACACACTCCCCTGAGAGAGCAGGTTCCCCTACTCATACACACCTCTTGCTGGGGATGCTGCTCACTACAACCCACCAATCCACCTGGTGTGAAAGCACTCTGCAAGTTAATATATGCTCCCTCAGGTGTGGGTTCCTACACAGTGTACCCAGTATTATCAGTCTACTGACTGTGCTCACCACATGGGGTTGATGGAGAGGCTGCTCTGTAAGGCATTGGCAGATGTGACCATGCTGGTAGGATAACTTCTGTCTGTGCCAGACCAGGTTTTGTCTGGTTCTGTTTCCACTCCAGAATCTTTCCCCCATGTTACAGATCTTCATGTTTCCTATTTATTGCTTTTCAAGATTTCTTTTTTATATCAAAAGCCAGTGTAATTCCCTGGCTGCTTTTTAATCTGGCTGATAGCCATCTTCCTCTTTAACCCCTTTCTCAGAAGCTACAGGATTAAGTGCAAAGAATATACATCAGAACATTGTTCCACCTACGCTGACTACCTTTGCTAACAAATGGGATTAAATAGCTTGGTTAGTATCTCTGTAGTATGTCACATCATCTTGCTCTGAGCTAGCTTTTGAGACTGCTACGTTATTCTGTGTAAACAAGCAGATATAGAAAACTCTTGCAAGCAAAAAAGCAAAAAGGAAAAAACCTACCCACGAGGCACACCTGTGAGTAAGGGCTAAAAGCACCCTGGCTGTCTTGGGAAAGTCTGCAGCATTGCTCTCTAGTTTGTAAGGAAAGCCAGTGTGAGCTTTTGCAGATGAGGTCTGTATTGAATCTTACTGTGGCTTTTCAACTATACAACCCGTTCCCCTGCCAGAATATTTTGTCTGTCTGGAAGACTTCCTAGAAGAGGACATGTGCCTGCATTTCAGTTCCTCTAGTTCATAGCCTGGCATCTTAATTCAAACTCTCCTTCTCTTCGGCAAAGTGGCTGTCTTAAAGGCAAATAAGGACCAGTGTGATGTCAATTACCACCAGTTACAGGCTGAAGATGAAGATATTTATGGGAAGATGTTTCAATGAAAAGCTAGGAGCAGCAGCACCTTAAAAGACAAAGAAGAACGACCAAACCTCTCTTGCCAAAGCTATAACTTGTCATTAGTAAAGTGAGACGCATATATATGACTTACAATTTTTTCATATACATCTAAAAGGCAGTTATACTAAAATCTAACTGTTTCTAAAAAAAATTCTTAATTTTCAGATGTCTACTGATCTATCGTGAATATTTTCAAAAGAACAAAATTCAAGGTCTGACTCCTGAATAGAATTTCTGCCTGATAAAAGGTGCTTGTTTAGGAACCCAACTAAACTGTCCAGAAAAAAAGCAATTGGTACATATGGAGAATAGTTAAAAACCAATGAAGATGAAAATTTTATATGCTCAGGGAAACCAGAAAGAAAGCAGAATTCAGAAATGTTATTAGTCCCATAGCTTCCCCATATTGATAACACTGTGAATAGCAGGCAAAAAAATGGGGAATTTGAAAAAAGAAACATATCAGAGAGGAGTGAAATTGTTGCAGGGGAAAAAAAAAGAAGCAATTCAGCTATTCTTTTTAGTTCTCTTTGTTCTCTTAGAGGAGCAAAACAGGGAAACTTGGAAAATGTTTTGGCTGAGAAAAGGTGAGGATTTGTACAATGAGAGAAGTTAAACTTAAAAGATATTTTAAAAGATAGAGCTTTCTGCCCATATGTAACAGAAAAGGCATCTTGCACTGGAACTCAATGACAAAATAAGTGAATTGGCAGAGTAGTTATGTGCTGAAACCTGCAAAACAAGTCGCAGGTCTTCTGGAGGCTGAAGAGATCCCCAAGAGAGGCATGAATAAAGATGTTGAGGGCACCCAGTGAGTGAAGGGGAAGATCGATGCTTTCTAAACTGAATTCTGCAGTTCACTGAAGTCTGAAACATCAGAAGTTGTCACTCAAAAGGGAGAACTGGGGCTGCTGAGGTAGTATCTAGTCATCCTTGAAAGGAACAGGGCCGGCCAACTAAAGGAATGAAGATGTGCTTGAATTGGATCAGCTGTGCAACCAGCAGCAGAAGCAATGAGCAAATGTTGACAAATTCCGTATGTTCAGCTTTTCAGGTAATGTAGATTCATCTTAGAATCTGGGCAGGAGTGACAACCGATGAATTTCTAAATGCTTTTGAGACCAGTGAATTAGGCTGATTTTGAAGAGATTGCTGGCATTCTCCTGTGTTTTTTTCCCCATCAGTCACAACTGTCTGAGCAAAATTGTGGATTAAATTCCAGAAAATAAATAAATAACTGTCCTAGTGTCAGATTAATGGCTGGCTATGTGGTAGGGAAATCAGGATACCTTATCTGGAAAGAATCCACAGACCCACAATGTGGACTATTTATGTGCCACAAGGGCAGTCCTATATTTATTTAAGGAATGTTACATCTGTGAAATTAATTCAGTGGATAACTATAGACATACCAAAAACTTTCAGTATTTCCTTATGAAATTTAGGCATTCCATTGGAAATAACAAATGAAACCTCAAGTAAAATGGTTAAAATGTTTTTTTAACTTTTCCTCGAGACCAAACTAGTTTGTAACTGCCTCCATTTATTTAATATGAAAGCATTTATTTCCACACATGTATGCACAGACACATACATATAAATGATACCTTAAAAATAATTTATATTCAAATGTATGAACTTCCTGGGTAGAGAGGGGGTGATTTGTCCACACCAGAATATCCTGACTTGGTGTAGAAAAATATGCCAGTCAAAAACTGGCATTTAGACACAAGTGGTTTTACTACAAGAATGTTTGGCTGCTTTGCTGCCATAATGACCAGAGGCAGCTGACCAGTTCTGCTGTGGATCCCCCACCTTTTCATCAGAGATTAACAAAGGGATTGACTGATACCCTGAATTCTAACAGGAATGGAGGAAACGACTCATGTCTCTTAGCTCCACAGGGCATTTCTGGTTTTATAAACTGGTTTGAAGGCATGGAAGTATTCCAGATAATGGCACATTAGTATGGCACAGTGCACAAACTAATGAGCCTTGCCTCTTGGGGGAATCATTAGGCTGAGGGCAGTGCTATTTTGACATGAGGACTTTGCTCCCAGTGTCATAGTTAACTGAATGATGCTAGCTTGGTGAGAGAGGGTGAAGTGTCTGAACCATCCTATATTACTACATGGTGTGCGCTGGCTGGCAGAACCTCTAGTTCTGATGCTTATGTAATCCAAATTAATTTCAATTAAATTTATACCAAATTAAATTAAATTAGATTACTTCTGAAATAGTCTGTTGTTATATATTGGATCCAGTTTCTAGTCAAGTCAATGGGTCATTCCATGGACTTCACTGGGTATCAGATCAGCCTTCAAACATTTTCATATAAGAGAAATAACAACAAAGTGGGGGAAGGAGGAGAAGGAAATGTAGACCAGCCCCTGGCTCATCACATTAGGAAATTTAGACAGATACTGCAATAAGAACATGCTGTCTTATCTTCAAAGGCAAAACAGAGTCAAGGCTCAGTTATGACAATCTATGCAGAGAGAGCTGCAGGGCTAGTTAGATTATGAGAGACTGATTTTCATGAAGAAAGATATACCGGCTGACAAGAACACGGGATCCTTTTAGAGAGTAGTGCATAATGTGCTTGTTTTTCCCAACAATTCCCTTTAGCTATACAGAGACAGGAAGGACATCCTACAGGAAAGGGTGTTAGCTTTAGTTCTCAAGAGATCCCATCTGAATATCTTGTTCTGCCACAACATTTTGTGAAAACTTGAGTGAATTTCTTCACCTTAAATCCACAAAAGTTATTTAGGTTTCGTAGTGGCAGCTTCAGTCCTATGCTCACATTGATTTCCAAATCACAATGTTTCTGTATCAGTGGGGCACTGGGCATTTTCTGAAGAGTGCAGTACCTGAGCATCCGTATGGCTTAGTCCCAGTGTTCTTTAGTTTCAATTCATCCTCAGTAAGAGAGGAAAGGAGGTGCTGAGAAGTTGTTATCCAGGCTAGCTTAAACACAGGAGTTCAGGAGAAGGGTTGCAATGTTCTGAGTTTTTTTCCAAAGAAGGGTTTAGTGCAGTTTTTTTCCAGCTGCTGTGGTTCCCATGTTTCAACAGCAACACTGATGGGATGCAGCAATAATAAATGTATCTAGAGAGTGTGAGACTATATAGGTACTGAAGGTAAGCAGCTGCTTATTAACCTAAAAGTAGGAAAACCAAAGAGATTGTAGAGGGCCAGTTCTGAGTAACTGAGTTGCTTGGTGTTGCTGTGAAGGATATGTCTGTATTGCACAGGACAGTATCCTAGAGTCTGTCTACTTGGGCTGCCTTGTTCTAAGGGGAGGCAGCTGTTTCAGCATGCTAACAAGCCCTGCTGAGAGTGCTACCATAATGTGGCTACAAAGCTTTTTAGAGCTGGTTTCACTCATTGTAAGCCAGCCTGGGATCTGTCAGGTCCATTATAAATGGAGATGATCAGAAGTATGCATGATGTGCACATCAGCATCAGACTTGGTCTCAGTAGATTCCTGATGACTGAAGGCAATGTTTAATTACTTTGAAACAATTATATTTTGTTTGGACAATTGGTCTCTAAACCCTCTTTCTAAGGCTCCTATATCCACTAAAAGGTCGAGGAATGGCTTTTTAAATAGAGGCAGACAGACCCACAGTTGTGTAAATCAGTGCAGCTTCCTTTAAATCAATGAAGAAAATCTAGTATACCCAAGGTGAGCATCTGACTCAAAGACTAATGGAAAAGAGGTGACACCAAGAATGAGATTTTTCTAAAGCCCTCATCATTAGTCTGACTCTGTGCCCATTTCCTCTGAAAGGAAAGTCTTATTAAATTCCAAGGGAACAGAGCAATGCCAAGCTGAAAGCTGAGAAATCCCATCCCTCAGACCAAGAGTGCCACAGATTGCTCTCTGGTGAGAGACGGCTGACTGTGTGGGTTAAGCAGTTCGGTACAGTTCTTCTTGGTCAGCAGTGACAAAGTTGAAAAACTGTGCCACTCAAAAATCAGGAGAGGAAAGCCAAAACAAACTGGATGACCAAAAAGTAGCATATTTCCACTGCATCCTCAAGTACTGCAACAGACAAGCTATGAAACCTCAGGTTCTCTCAGGAGTCTAAGATGTAGTGTCTAACCAATCTCAGAGTAAGTTTTGGGATATATGTTTCCATGAGGTTTTCAGAGGTTGTTTAGGGCCAAGCTGTCCTCTGTTGAAGCCAATGTTACTCTATACCTAAGAGCATATGTTATGTGAGTACAGGGAATGAGGGCTTGTTTTTCAGGGTGGGGTGGGGGAGTGGGATGGTATCAATATACACTGAAATGCTTAGGATCTTTGCTGATCAGTAGTGGAATCTGAAAATGTTAGTTTAATTGACCTTCACTGTCCTTGCTCTGTGGGACCTAATGATCACCAGATGCCAGTGCAACATAAATAACCCAAAGAATTTAATTAAAGAAAAAATGTAAAGCAAAGAGGCCACAGATAATATTTACACAACCCTCCTCTCAGATGACCTTTTGTGTAATGATACAAAAAAAGGAATTTTCCTTCAGACATTAACTTCTAACAGAGTACGGAATGGGTTAATGTAACTGGAGAAGATAAGCATCAGGATAATTTTTAAGTGCTTTATCTGCTAATAGCACTGAGCCCAAAACAGCACCAATGTGTTAATGTAACTTGATCAAGCTGATTATACAAGAGCATAAAGACATTTTCCTTATCTGCTGGCCTCATCATCATTCATTTTCAGTATGTTTCAACTAACTACACTATACATCAGTAGTTATGTTCTATACGCAGTAAAATTACCACATTACATGTTTGCAGTGATGTATGTACATATATTTGCTTCCTGTGGACAGGAAGCTTTCCATCATTCTCTGGCTATGCAAGTGCTTCCACTGTGAAAACAGTTTGACATAGGAATTGTTTCAGTTATCATGACTATGCTCTTTGACTCGAATAGATACAGCTAATCAGCAACAAGTAGATTCTTGACAAGAGCATGAGATTACTCCTCAGTAATAGTTACTTACCTCAGTTGGCTTCAAAACGGGGTTCCTGAAAGAATAAGGGTCCGTTTTTCTGAATCAGGGTCTCAAAATGTAGATCCTGACCCACGGTTCACAGGCAACATACTGTCTGTAGGACCTTCTCCATTACCCAATACCCTAGAGAATAAAAATGTTAAGACTTAATCTGGCAAGGAGAGAGAAATACAATACTGTCTGCAAAATGTTTCTGTGTTATGGCTGGTGGGCCAGAAATGGGAATAATATCTATGTGGAAGTTGGCTAATGCAGGGCATAATTTTTAGCTGTACTGTGAAAACAGCTCCCCGGCTGTCTGGGGTTCTATGAGACACACACAATTGTCTTGGCACTAGCAGACATTTAGAAGGCCATACTTAAATGCTGTAATTTAGGGGAGCACACTGTGCATGCAATGTTTTATAGAAAGCAGATGAATCCCTGCTTTCAGCTGTACAATCCAACTCAGATTACTGTTTGGAGCTCTAAGTGAGGCTTCTATATGGTTTTTTTTATAACTTCTCTGTTTGCATCAATAATGAAATCTTAAAAGGGAAGAGAAAAAGAAAACATCTTTAAAAAGTGAGGAAATAAACAGAAACTACTGGTTTGGGTAGGAAACTTTTAATGTTAGTATTCATATCAGAACACATGCAGTGCCAGTTCTTTGTAATTATCAAAAAATAGAAACTGTGGGCATGGGGGAAAATATGAAGCTGGAAGCACACATGATGAGAAACATAATGTCTGAATTATTATTATTATTTTTGTAATTTCCCGGTGTAGAGAAAAGCATATTTTTCACTCTTTTTAAGGTTTCACTAATTGTTTTGTTTGCTTTGTTCAGATTCTGGAGAAGTTTGGTAATCCTAATACCACTGCATGGCCCACCAACAGTAGCCCCAAAATGGAAGCAGCTTATTATGAGATGTTATCTTCACACCAAGAGACATTTCGGGGAAGTAAATAGCAGTTTGTGGAATAAAGCAATTGAAAATACGCAAGTACACTCAGCAAACAGATGGTGTTTAGAATGAGCTGGATTCCCTTTTCATAGCACTAGCTCAAAATATTTGATTCAGAAGTTCACTTTGAAGTTTTTTCTCCCCTAATCCCTCCGTAAGCTATAGTGGTCTTGAAGGTTATCTGTCGCCTCAGCTTGAACATAGGCTTTCATTTCTAAAGTATGATCTTACTTGCAATTAGACCATATAAAATACCAGATATGCTGTTCTGTTAAAAAAAAAAAAGGAAAAAGGAAAAAAGAAAAAAAGAAAACCAAACCACCAGTTCTGCACACAGCAGTTTTCAGATTCAGGAAATCATGCTCTAATAGCTCAAATAAGCCAATGGGGTGTTTCTGCAAAATATTATAAAAGATAATAATATGCCTGGTTTTGATGAACTCCGTTTGTTCACGGAAGGGTATTTTTATTAGAAATATGGAAAGATTTAAACATCATTACAGATTTGAAAGTGTTGTTCCCTGTGAAAGACAAATCCAGTAAAACCCAGCCAGATCCATCAGCTGATATTTGTAAATATTCATCCCCTTTCCTTTATCCTGTTGCATTAATAGAACAGAAGTTTGCACTCAATAATTAGCATGTGACTGAGTTATGGAGGGACTGGAAACTAAAGAGAAGGGGATTTGTGGTCTATATCAGATTGGGACAGAAGAGTTTACCTTGGTTTCTTATTTTTAGACATGATCACTAAGATAGCCAAGATCACAATGTTAGAAAGTGTATGGAAAGGCTGCTTGGGACAGAAGAGTTTACCTTGATTTCTTATTTTTAGAGATGATCACTAAGATAGCCAAGATTGCAATGTTAGAAAGTGTATGGAAAGGCTGAAATAATGATCTTGATTGAAAGAAGTTTGGCAGAGCACCTGTATCCATGCGTATTTACGTGCTTTGTGCTAGGTTTTGTTTCTGAATCAGGGAGGCATTGAAGGGGACATCAATTGTTCTAGTTTGGGAGAGTGAGAACAGTTCAAATACATTCCTTGTCTCTTTGGTGAAATTACCAAGAAGAACTTATAACTGAAGCTTGTTACATGTCTTCTGGCCATTTACATGACACATGGTTTTGCCTGTGAATGCTGAATGTGCTGCTCGAGGCCTTGCCTCTACTTTGTCTTGTCACAGTGCTCCTAGTATCATCTTCAAAGCCAAACTACCTATCCATCAAACCCAGACCAATCCTCAACATGGAATTAGTCAGGAGAGCACCCAACCCAGGATGTGTGCTGTGATCCATGGCCCTGCCAGCCTTTCCAGAAACTGTTCAGGGCACTCCTGCTTTCATGGTGACTCCCTTCTTGTGAGCACCCTAAACAAAGCTGCTATACTGGACCAACACATATTCCACAGACTGCAGCTGTTCTCTGTCACACCATGTGCCTGTGCTCCAGTTTGCTCATAGGCACCATGTCCTTGACAAAACACCACAGACCAAGCATGGCATTTAAATCCTCTTGCTCAGAGGGCTGATTGTACCAATCCAACTAGCTGGAAGCTGATCCTTTCTCTTCTTTTTTGACAATATCAAGGGCTAGTGTGCTGAGTTTGTGCTTGCACTAGAAGAGCAACATCTGTGGCAAACAAGTCTAAGGTATGAGCCCTTCTCAGCTTACCTCTATTACATGAGATCAACCAGAGGCCTTGCAGCCCCACCCAGCCCTGTCCCTATCCTTAGTTATTCACCAAAAGATCCATCTTGACCAAGGACACTGTTGGCCAGTTGCTAATTCCAGGGTTGTCAGGAAGCCTTTACCACCAGACACAATGGCAACCATCAAGCACCACACCTCTTGCCAGCTACTGCCATGTATGTGCATTCAGCACATCAGCCATGGCTAAAACTTGCTCAGGTGCACTTTCCTCCCTGACTCTTCCTCAACAATCACACTATTTCTTCCAGTTTTCAGTGGAAGCTCTGCTATACCGTTTTGAACAGGTAGTGGTACTGTGCATAGCCTGTTTGCACAAACACACAGGCAGAGAGCAGTCTGCTGGTATTTTGATTAGAAAAAATAGAGGAAAGGAGAGGGGAAAGGAAAGAAAGAAAGCTGGAATGGGATAGAGTGGAAAAGAAAGGCAGGCAGAGGGAGAAAAAGAGGAAGAGAGAAAGGGAGCAAATAGAGAGAGAAATGCCATGACATGTCCATAAACCCAGGGTTTTCTGGAGGGACCTAAGGGACCAGTACTGCAGATGATGAAATATCACTCTGGTACAGAATGTATTTGTGGACATTATTATTTTTGCACTGACATTCTGGTAGAGAGAAAAAAGACAATCTGTCTATCTATTGCTACCCATCAGTAGCAAAAGTTTTAAGAGCTTTTATCTATTCCTTCCATGCTCTCTTCCCTGTAAGTTTACAATTTGGTTGGTAGGATCATTTCTTATTTTTCAAAAGGTAAACCCTCCCCTCCAGTTCGTTCATCTGCCTTGTGTTTTTTAACAGCCAGATGTCCTAGGTTTGACTGCAGTGCCCAAGGTGCAATATGGTGTCCATTTTGGAGGCTCTTCATAGCAGTTGCATAGCTTCACCACAGAATGGAGTTCATAGCCTGGACAGAAACAAAAAATAAACTGCCTTCATATACCATATGATATCAGTTCAGAATGAAAATAGCTGTTTGTTACTAAAATACAATTTTACTGCTTTTTTAGTGCATTTTAAAAAGCAGGTTCTGAATATAAAGAAAGCAAGTAGTTTCACATACAGCAATGTTTTTTGAAAAAGCCATTATTCTAGCATGAAAGACTTTCATAGGAAAATTTTTACTGTGAGTGGCACAACTCCATTGCCATTTATTGATAAGGCTTGGTGCAGAAGCAGACAAGAAGCCCAGAATACTTTTTCCTGGGTTGGGGAGATGTAGACAAATGCACAAATTGCATATGCCAATATAATACTGTATTCTGTGGCTGTCAAAACTGGATCAATTATATTCAATATTCTAGTCTACTGATGGGTTTGTAGGACAGAAACATACATATGCCACTTAAGAATACATTACTTGAAAATGGAATTAGCAGCATGCAGTCAGAGCCACAAAAATAGGATACTTATCAGAAACCATGCTTTTGTAACTCACATGATCCAGGAAAAGCAAATGTGGAAATATATCTTCATAAAAAATTCACACAGTCACAAATTGTGCCATCTATTTCAGTACAACACAGTTTTGTTACTCCTGGAGAGAGAAGGTCTTTTTATTTAAAATAATTGTTGTTGGTTTTTTGGAAGACATAAAGTATTCATCTTCTCCCCTCTCCTGCTGCCTTTTTGAGGTAGTCAAAGAGCTGAAATTAATTAAGTTCTGACCTCATGTCAGCATTGTATATCATAATTAATGGAAAACAACATCCTTAAGGTCTAAGATCTGCATAATTAAAGCCAGCAATCTGTGAAAGAAACAAGATTAAAAAGAGAGTGTTGGGAGAGAGAGTTTAAAAGTTAAATTCTCTTGCATGGGGAGATGCAGCCACTGAAATATTCACCTAAGGTACCCAGGTACATTTACATAAACCCCTTTGTTCTTCTGTGCAATTACCTTTCCATTTGTCTCCATGGGGTTTCCTGTCTTTAAACCTTATATACTTTTCTCATTTATTTCACACTTACATGTTACAGCCCAGACCCTTTCAAAAGCAAATATACATTTGGATAACAGACGTAATCAGGATGCATCCTGAATTCAGCCCTCGTGTATGCAAAACAGCCTATAGTTATCTTATAGTACCTGTTATTTGCTGCCAAGTGAAAAAAACATGCCAGTCAGGACACAGTTTTCTGTGTCTTTCTTTCCTAAAACCCCAGTGTGTTAAGATCTACTGGCTGATTTCACTACATTATGCTGCTTTTGGAGATTCATTAGATTAGTAAAGCTGGAAAGAGGTGCTGCATTTTGCTACTCGCTGACTTACAACATCCAAGAAGTCTTTGCTTCTTTTACTTTGCAAGTTTGGTAATTTCCAAACAGGCATTTTTTGGTCTTTAATGCCACCATTCTTATCTCTTCATCTTTAATAATTTGATATAATTTTGGGACTGCATAGCTCCAAAAGTAATCAGGTACTCTGGTTTCCAAAATCAATATAATATTTTTTGTATCAAAATGCAGTCCTCTTCTTTTTTTCATTTCCACATTGCCCTTGAAAATAAGTTGAAGAAAAATGCCATATGCAAAACAAAAAGAGTGACTATTTTTTCTTCAGTTTTATCACAAAAGAGGGGGAAATGCAAAATTCATTAAAGCAAGTCTTGATTTTCTGTTAAGAAGAGTTAATTAAATAAAAGACTTAGCGTGTTTTGATGTTTTTATTGTTTTTTTATTATTCCTCTGTGTTCATCTTTAATAGTCCTTAGTATAGTCCCTGTTCCTACCGATTTCCATCAAACCCCCAATTGTTCTCCCTGAATGGTGCTTATTTTGATTGTTTCTTTCTATTGTATTGACAGTGATTTGGACTTCTTTTTGTCCAACAGCACCTTTCTTCCATGCTTCTTTTATACTAATAAATTATTTTCTTGTGGTTGAGTCTCCCTCCGGTATGATATCTTTCAATTTGAATTCCTCAGTCCTACTAGCATATTCTTAAATGAATACTTGGTCATGTTATGAATGTATCACCTCAAGGTAGTTAATTTCAAAAGATATTTAATGGGAGATGACAAGAACTCATCATTTAAAGAAGTGACAGCCTTGGTGCACCTTTCAGTCACCTGTATTTTAAAAAATCTGCCAGCTCATCTTTTCATTGAAATTGTGAATGATCTCATCTGTTTCTGTACTGTCCCTGTGTTGCAACTAGATAGCCTTTTGAGGAATCCTGATGCAAAGGACTTTTGCATGTTCTCATTTAGGATCATTCCTCCAGTTCACTTTTTCCTCCACTGATGCAAATTTCCTTAGCTTCATGCCCATCACAATCTTTCAAGCTCTCTCAAAGGCACATGTTGTTACTGTCTTGTGTCCTAACACAAA
Source organism: Acanthisitta chloris (assembly GCF_000695815.1). NCBI lineage: Eukaryota > Metazoa > Chordata > Aves > Passeriformes > Acanthisittidae > Acanthisitta > Acanthisitta chloris. The sequence continues at coordinate 66,337 of NW_008670912.1, forward strand.
GCCTAATGATAAAATGGTGATGCTGATTTCTTTCTCAAATATATTCTTTAGACTCCAGCACAGGTTTCTATTTTATTACTCTAATTCTTTCCAGCTGAAGCCTTATCATATCCATGTCTATCAGAAGTGCACGAGCTCAAATAACCTTAGAGTGCTGTTCTGAATATGTTATTCAGAGGGCCTCATCCAGACCCTCCTTCTGCAGTAAATTTAAGATAATACTCT
>NW_008670912.1:66584-68010 GCF_000695815.1 Acanthisitta chloris
ATGTACTCTTATTTTCCTTCCTAATTTCTATATTCTCTATCTGTCATGAAGCCTTTCTTAAATTTCTCTCCCATCTTCTGAATTCCTTTCAGCTGTAGTTGTACCCAACTCTGCATTCAAACTCTCATTTCCATTTTGCAAAGTTTGCTAATGCTAATCCATTTCTGCAAAAGTACATCCCCTTGTTATGGGACTAATTTTGTCTCCCACCCTTCTGTCTAGCATGAGTGGCTGCATCTGATCCCTCCATAACATTCCATACAGTGTATGGGCATGCTAGAAACAAAGTCAGTCTGCTAGAAGATTATTATTTGGATGGGATTTTTTTTCTGAACTATATTCTCTATTTTGAATAAAAATTGCCCAGAACTGAGACCTATTTCATAGAATCATAGAATCATAGTTTGAGTTGAAAGGGACCTTAAAGATCACCTAGTTCCAACAGCCCTGCTGTGGACAGAGATACCTTGCAGTAGACCAGACCACTCAGTGTGGACAGAGATACCTTGCAGTAGACCAAGTTGCTCAGAGCTCCATTCAACATGGCTTAAAACACTTTCAGGCATCCACAACTTCTTTGGACAATGCTTTCTAGTACCTCACCATCCTCACAGTAAAGATTTTTTTCCTAACATCTAATCTAAACCTGCTGTCTTTCAGTTTGAAGCCATTCCCTCTTGTCCTGTCACTACATGCTCTTGTAAATAGTCTCCCTCCCTATGTCTTAAATGTCCCAAAGGATGTTCACACTTACAAAACACTACACACATACAAAATACTAGTTACTACCAGTAAAGTATAGCACTGATAGCAAAGGTAAGGGCGGGGGCGGGGGAGTTCCATAAAAAGTCCCAATGACATACAAAAACTGTCAAGTGTTTCAAGTGAAATGTATACTGTCATTCTAGAAAAATAATTACAAGAATGAAAGCAGAGTAACAAATTATTGAACTACTAGCTCTCTTTAACTTGCCCTAATCCTGTTTTTAAATAGCAGCACAAAACTGGTGAGTTTTGTACAGGATTACAAGGAAAGAAGCCTAGAGGTACAACTGCATGGCAAATGTCGACGGTTGTCTCTCAGCTGTTTGGGGCCTCACTTTATTTTCAGCATGCTGCCAATTCTCGTTGACATTGCTGCTTCCAGGAAGGGAAAAGCAAAGCTGCTGGTTTTGTTATCACTGTTCTTCAAGTCACTAAAATAGGACTAGCTACAGCTTTTGTTGCTGTTCTGTTTAACAGAGGACTTGGAAACAGCAGATTTACAAAGTATGTAGCAGTCATTGAAATAGCATTTCTCTGGTGACTCCGATTAAAGTTGTCTTCGTATTTCCTCTGCTAATATTCTTTTTATTTCCCCCAGTAGGTTATTGAACAAGAGAACAATTTCCAAAACAGTAAGGAGGGGCTTCTGGCTCATCCTTCA
>NW_008670912.1:68026-82700 GCF_000695815.1 Acanthisitta chloris
TGCAAAAAATAAATTTCCACTCTTGAGTTGGTCTCCTATAAAGGATATGTGAAATATGTACTTAAGACCATACAAATATAAAGGCAGTTAGGCATGCCCATCATGGGGAAGGGTACAGGCTTTGGAACCATTTTATCATGTATGCTTGTATATACCATCTCTTACCAGGTATTAACTTTCATGTTATTGTCCTTGCACCAAGCTCAAAATAAATTTCCACTCTTGAGTTGGTCTCCTATAAAGGATATGTGAAATATGTACTTAAGACCATACAAATATAAAGGCAGTTAGGCATGCCCATCATGGGGAAGGGTACAGGCTTTGGAACCATTTTATCATGTATGCTTGTATATACCATCTCTTACCAGGTATTAACTTTCATGTTATTGTCCTTGCACCAAGCTCAAGTTTAGGGCTCACTAAAACACAAAAATACAAAGAAACTATCTAGTCTTGATCAGGAAACATCCACTGTTTCCCTTTGTAATTTGCTTTAGAGGGTTGACCATACTTTTTTTGGTTAAAAAAAAAAGTGGGGGTTTTTTTTTTTAGCAAACTGTCTGTTTTCACTTTCCAAATATTGTATCCGTGTCTGTCCTTGCTTTAATAAGAAGCCTTACATTTTCTTCCCATGAAGATATTTATATGCTGGCATCAAGTCAGCTGTCAATCTATTTTTCTGATAAAGTAAACAGACTGAACTTCCTAACTCTGCTACTCTAAAATATTTTTTCAGTCTTGAAGTAATTCCCTACCCCCTCTCCAGTGTTTAGAATATATTTAAATGTGTCTATTAAAAATGTATGCAGTTTTCTAGTATCAGCATCATGAATGTAACAGAAGTAAATAATTTCTCTATATGAAATCTCCATGCTCTTGCATGCAGTGCATAAGAAATATAGCATCATTTCTTACCCCAGTGTGGGATTCACCATGGCTTATCCAATATATCTCACAAAACTTTGAGTCACTGCATTCCAGGACACAGTTCCCGAGATGCAGTGCTGATATGGCCTCTATCTCTTCTCTCCAGATGCCTCTTCATCGATTTCACTGTAGTAAGTGCATTTTGTTTGAATGTACCCAGGACACCAAGTAAGCAGTATACTCAGTTTGTTCTGTCTGATTCTTTTGTCACCCTCATTACTTTTCCTTTGTTGCATCCTCAAGTTTTATCAACCACTCCTCTAGGAGGTCTGTTCCAGTACTTGACCACCCCCTCAGTAAATAAATGCTTCCTAACATTCAGTCTAAACCTCCCCTGATGCAGCTTTGAACAGTTCCCACATGTCCTATCACTGGATACCAGGGAGAACAGATCAGCATCTCCTTTTCCACTTCCCCTCCTTGGGAAGCATGAGGTCACCTATCAGCCTTCTAAATGATAACTTTGCAAAAGTTATTTCAATGCTGCATGACCTTCTCCAGCCAAAAGAGTGCATGACTGGTCATCTTCTTCCTGAAAGACCTTTACTTGCCCTGGAGTAAAAAGAAGGAACCAGAAGCTGGCATCAGTTCTCTGACAGAAGATGAACTAGAATAAAAGCCACAGATTCAGGGAAAGAAATACATATGGCTCTTCTGTTACATTGCCTTCCAGTTTTCCTTATGCAGCTCTACCTGGTCACACTTAAAAACCAGGACATGTACTGGTAGTAAGAAAGAACTATGTCATCTCCTGGAATCTGACTTCTTAATTAGCTTCTATTCAGTCTGAAAATCACAAACACTATTGGAATATTCATCCTTCAAATTGTACTACATCCTACCCACTATATGAGTGCAGTCATCCACTATCAAAACTACAAGAGGGGATGGCAAACACTTCCCAGAGCAGTTAGTGCAAATGATACTAACAATGTAATTGAAAACTTGCAGGGACATCAGTAAGCTTTATTCCTAAATTAGCTCATCCACATGTCAGAAGTCAAAACCTTCATAAAGCAGTAGGGAAACAGTTATTTCTTTTTTTTTTTCTAGATCCTATAGTTGCATCTATACAATAAAATGAACTTCCATAAACATTTCCAGGACTGTTTAATTTACTGTTAGAGCTGTAGTGATACAGGGATATAATCTAGATTGCAGAAAGAATGGGAAAACTCAACTGCCAGGAAGAAATACATTGTGAATATATAACAGAGTAATGCAGTTTTCCTCCTACACAAGCTGTGGTTTTGTCAGGTAGTTCCCAACTTTTAGGCATCCAGCTTGATTCTGCTTTGCCCTCTTACCTTCTGGGCATTTGTTATTCTCCTAAGATTTTGTATATGAGAAAAAGGGGAAATTTCTTTGCTGTTCAGACAATAATTGTCTTCAGAGAACTGCTAATAGTCACAAATATGCTGCCAATGTGGAAGGTAGAAAGCTAAACTGAAAGGATTATACAGTATAGTCAGCTGAATAAATCCAGAGAATGTCTGGAGGTCTCTTTGAATAGGATATTCTCCTTGGAAGTAATAGGGCTGGTGTTCCTAATCATATGTTGCAAAAATACTCTCTTCTTTTTTATTTTTTTTTCCCTCTCCTCATCTGTAGACATAGTTCTGGACTTTTCTTGTTACACTACTTCTAGTTGTCTTTTTTATGCTTCTTTGGTATGTTGCTCTTGCTGTATTTTCAGTTTGTCATGTTATATTCTGGTCAGTCCATTTCTATTTAATGGCATTAAGACCATCTTAAAAACTCAGAACCAGGGAGCTTTCTGCACCTTCTGCCTTAGATTTAAGTGTTTAAGCTTTCCATCTCTGTACTCATATCTGTATGTAACTCCACATCCACAAATATTTTTCCCCAACTTTTTTTTTGCTATTAGTGAGGAAGCCTACTTAGAAAAGAGTCTGGACTAGAAATAGAATCTATATGAAACAAAAATTGCAGTGTGCCAATTCCCCATAAGGACCTTTTTTTTTAATTTAGAAAACATAAAATTCATTTTAAAAAATGTCCTGAAAACTAATTATTTGTTTGCTGTCTTTCCAAGGGGATTTTCTGCTAAGTGCTGCCAAAAGCAAAACCCTTCTTTTTCCCCGTATTGGAGGGAAGAAAGGAGAAAAGGAAGGACAACAAGTTAGAATATACAAGCTACTCCTTTTTTTATCCTTTGTCTCAAAGCTTTCATTCCAAATGGCTTTTGCAGGTACTGCAGCCTCACTAGCCACAAACAACTCACCTTGTGGTATGCTTATTCCATTGACTTTGCTGCTTTGCATCTCTTCTGCTGCTTGCTGTCTCCTAGAGTAAAAATTCCTGCAAGCACAGTCTCCCTTTCTTCCCTGTGTTATATACACTCAAGAGTGCAATCCCAGAACCTAGTAAATAAACTAAATGAGACACTGCTTGTTGTGATTACCAGCCACATGAGAATGAGGTATATCTGTGGATGTGATGTCTGGCTTCTTTCCTTGGTTTTAAATTGTGCAGAATCATCCAATTGCACTGGTGCATGTCATGGAGATGTTTTTGCTTTGGCTCATCTGCACAAGCCTTAGTATTATGCCACTACCCTGTACGTAGATATTGTATTGTGTGTGTGCATACACACACTTGCTAATTTAAATAAAGATGCTTTATAGTACTCAAAGTCTCACTGAGACTTTTGTGCAACCAAAGCACATAAGACAGAAACCTGCTGGGCAATCTACTGAGTCTGGATAAAGGTGGATTTGAAAGGAAAATGAATCTGACATTCTGTGGTTTAAACAGCCCAAGGCACATCACACTGAAAGGAATCATTGTACGAAGAAAATTTCCATTATTATTATTTTTTACACTTTAGTCAGTGTCACCTTCCAAAAGTCTAGTTTGTTGACTTTAATGGCTGAAGTTTTAATGTGACTGGAGCCACCAGAGTAAAAGGCTGCACTCAGGTCTCTTCTAAGCACATGTTTAACTAACAGCTAGCAATGTCCTAAAAAAAAAAACAAAACAAAAACCAAAACAACAAATGGCTTCATCTTCTGTGTAAATTGTGTCAGATTTTGCCACAGAATAGTGTCACCAGAAGATGGGCTGTACAACCTGAGCTTCACCAAAGCTCAGGGAATATTTTTAGTGATACAGAGCTGCTTTTCTGTTTCCTCTGATTCTGAGATGGCTCACATAAACAGTTGATCGGTTCATTCTCTACAGCATATCCAAGGGTCTTCATGGATGCTCTGAATTTCACTGATGTAGGAGCTGCACAAAAGGAGAATGTGCTGGCCAGGTAATTATAGCTGAGAATCAAGGTTCAGTGTTAATTTCTACTAGATTATTCATCTCATCATAATGCAGCTTTATTATCTAAATGAGGGGAAGAAGTACTTTCTATACCTCTCACATTAAATACATTGATATATGAGAAACGCTGGTTAAAAAAACCCAAACATGCAAGTGCCCTGGATTTACAGAAGTGTAGAAGATTTCAGTGTGATATTCAAGGTGAAAACCCTAGCCATCCCTGAATGCTTATTCCCTAGAAAGTAATGTGATATGGTTATGGTGTAAGTGCTGGCCCAGGTATGCTGGATAAACTAGTTTACAAGGGAGTCAAATATGAATCTGTTTTACCCCAAACAAGCAATTTCAGTGTGGGCCAGCATGTGACACATACTGATTCTGAACACATGGAGAATAAATTTCCAAGGTACATGTATAAGAATGCCTCCACTAAATATGTATCTTAAGCACAATCCTAGAAGAACTCTTTTAAGGAATTAAACCCTCTTAAGAAAAATAGCATCCTGTAACAAATTATTTTTAAGAAATTAAAATGAATTAATTTCAAAAGGCAATTACATGCAAATACAGTAGAAGGAGAATAATTTGCATTAATGACTGGGATACCCATTGCAAATTACCGAGTTTTACAAATTACTGACTGAATAAGCAAAACACATCCAGGCCAAAAATAATGTATCACAAAATGTCCAGCATTTAATTTTTCCAGATGCAATTTAGTTTTAATTATGATATAGTAAAGAATGAAGAGGCCACCCAGGGGAAAAATGCTTCTAAATGCATGAGAGACCTATGGCCCAAACGCTGTAATCTCAATGTAGAATCCCAGTCAATACGCATCTCTTTGAGCTATCTAATTGTTATTTGGTATTTCCTATAATAATGTAGGAGTAATAGAAATGCTAAATTACTGATATTAATCATAAGGTATAAATGGGATGAGTCTAAAAGAGCAAGGACTATGAATGCTACAGAAGCAGAGGTCAACTTTTAAAATGAGGTATCAGTGTCTATGTGCTTGTAAGTTCCCCCTCACCATGATAGCTGAGTATTTCACAATCCTTGATGGATTCTCTTCTCTCATCATTTTGTAGCAGGGGATTTTTCCATTTCACAGCTGGGAAATAGTACTGTGGAATAGATTAAGGAGGTTGCACATGGAGCCTGCTGATGAAATGGGAATTGACCTGAATCTCCCAAGTCTAGTGAGTTATCTGTTAGAACAGACTTTCACTTGGTAAAGTATCTTAAATAAGGCCAAAGAATTATTTTGTTTGTGCTCAAATTAAAGTATTCCTCAGGTCTGTAACCTGCTTATCAGGGAGGGTTCACTGCAGCTGAACCTGGAAGCCAGAAATCCCCATGGGAGATCCATACATGCTGAGTGGTGGCCATCCTCACAGTCAAACTGCAGATCTGTGTGTAGAGCAGAGCAGAGCAGAGTCATTAGGGAATCAGATGAGGCTGGCCTTCAACTTTTTGATGATGCGTTCAGCAAATCCCCCTTGGTGGGACCAGGAAGAGTCTGAATGATTAAATCATAAAATACAGTGGTGTAAAGTAAAAGCTGAAATGATATCAACAGATAGATTAAAGTTCAACCCAAATATATTCTTACAGGTGTTCACACAAGCTGTACTGTTATAAATCTTTCAGCTGCTATAAATGAACCAAAGCTGTTAATTCCTGAACTCACACTCTTGCTTCATCCTCTATTTCAAATTCACTGATGCTGCCTTTTTCTCTGCAGTTTGACTTGGAATCAGTCTGTATCAGAAGAACCCCAGAACCTATACATTTCCCTTGTGGGCAGAACTTCTCAAGGTACAGCAAAGCTGTTGTAATGCCTTCCTCTAACAGTCACTAGGAAGGGATTTCCTGGACTTGATATTTAAAAAAGGAGAGAAAGTTAGGAAGTAAATGAAACAATCATGTTGTGGTTTTGGTGTGTTTGTTTATTTTTTCATTTTTTAGTTTGTTTTGCTTTGCTTATTGTAAGACTAAGGGAAATTAAAGATGAGGAAAGAAGACACACCAGAAGAATGATAGGACAGTTTAGTGGCTGCCAACAGAGGTCAAGGAACTTTTTGATAATAGAAACTGCCATAATGATACCATTTGGGTGGAGAAGTGGGGTGGGACTGTCCCATATAGAAAAATAACTTCCTGTAGGTTGAAGTCTGGAAACAATTATTTGAGACCATTTGAGTGACTGTATTATAATTTTGTGGAGCTGCCTTCACTGTGATTCTGTTAGAACTCCAAGGACATGAATGAAGAGAGAGATCAGGTCCTCTTGGTCCCAGTATAACACCAGTGTGGATTGTAATGCAGAACTGGTTCCACTGTTACTCCTGTCTGCTTGGAAGACAAGGGCCTGCACCTGAATCCTCAGTGTTTCTGACTTTGAGTATTTGCTACACAAATTTACATTGGTGGCAGGTAGGTATCTACCACACTTCCCTGTCGTGGTTCCCATTGAACACAGTCCTCCTCTAATAATACTTTATGTGTGTCTGGCATTTTCAAAACAGCTTTGCTGAGTTTTCCTCAAAATATTCCTAAAACGTTGAAGACTTAGAGGTGATTGTGAGACTCGGAATATAAATTTCTTTCCTGCTACCAAATTAATCTATCATATTGCCTAGGCACATAGGTCTACTCTGCAGACCTTTGTTAAAGCTATGTGTTTAATAACTTTAGAAATGGGCTGTTTTCAACGTAGTTTGGAAGCATCTCTTTTCCTGCACATGTTTAAGCAGACTAGTGCAGAGGAAGGAGGAGCAGTTCTTCCTTCTGCTGTGGTACAGCTCTCTCACTGGAGTGGAGTGAGATGAGTGAGCCAAGCCTAGGCATGTTTGAAGTGGACCGTGCTGCTCTTCTTTAGAAGTAAACAATATATACAGACTTTGAGTCAGTAAGCTGGTAATGACTTTTAAAATGTGCATTTATTCTTTTTTAACAGGAAATATTTCAGATTCCTCAGAACACAATACTCACCTCTACCTGAGGAATATGAAGAAACTGTGAAAAAAACGGTAAAATTCTCACACTGACTTCATCTTTTAGAGTCATAGACATGCCTCCTATCAAAATGTGTCTAAAGAAATACTTATTCACTTACTAAGCTGTTCCAATCACATCACAAGTTATAGAAGAACCATTCCAGGTTGTTGCTCAAGCAAGCACAAAATCACATTCGCTTTTAACTATGCGCAAATACTTTTGATTCTCTAATAACCATTGTGTCTAGTTGTCAACTCAAATTTTAGAAACCTTAGCCCACTGAGACAATTTCAATGGGACTGATGGTGATCAACCATACATGTGCAAGCCTTTCAAAGACAATGACTGATATTCACAATTTCTCATTTTTTGATGAAAAACTCTGTCCAGAATAGCAAGGTAATTTTTTAATGGGAACATACAGCCTTCATTTGCCCCAGGGACTATCATGTGATGATCTTGGAAGATTTTTGCCTGGGGTGTTGATCTAAATAAAGCAGTCCCTTTAAATGTGGGAGGTTCCTGAAATGACTGTTTTGCAGGTATGTTGGCAACTCTTCTCTGTGGGAGCATACTTGATATTGATTATGCTTCCCCTTGCATCTTTCTTTTATGTTTAAGCAGAAGTGAAGAGTTACAGTCTGATATCTCTCAAACAGCAGTGTCTATTATATTTTAAAGTGTTATTCTTTGTATATGCTTGTGCATTTCATGTAAACTCTTTAACTCAGCACTTGTATTTACAAAGCAGTATGTGATAGGTCTTCCTTCAAAATTCTGATGGTAACTTTTATTGATTTTTTTTTTGGGGGTGTTGTTTGTTGATTTTTCTTTAAGAAATACTGGAGGGGGGTGGAAAAACTTTCTGTTTGACATGTTGGTACCTTGACTTGCTTTACATTTTTGCTTGTGTTTTCTTTTAATGCTACTTCACATTTTTAATGCCACTCCACAGCTGTGAACACAAGGTAGTCAAGAGCAATGTATCAATACTATGATACTAACAGGGCTTTGTATGTGTGAAATAACAAAGTGGGACTGAAAAATTCAGGTACTGATAGAACTGTGTTGTCTGGAGCCCAGCAGACACCAATAGAGTGCCTTAGCACTGCACTGTTAGGATTCCTGTTTTCACATCTTTTACCCTCTTGTCTCTCCCTAGGCTATTATAGTCCCACTTACATGTCATTATCTTACAGTATTATGGCTAGATACCTAGTAAAACACAATTATTTAAAGAGGTTGATAGAACATTCACCTCTGTCACTGCGTGGTCTTTTTATCTCCTTTCTAACTCATATGAAAACAGTTAGGGGTTGTTTTTTTCCTCCATTGCCAATGCTTTTTTATTTCCCTTTCCCTTTGTTATGATCTCTACAGCTCAGTTGACTCTGTGACAGTTCAGTTAACTCTGACATTTTGGGGACATAGTTTGCATGAAAGAAACTGCAAAACAAAAACTACACTTCATCTTCAGAGGCTGAGTTCTGAAAACCTCTCCTGAAGCAACATACTGAGAGCAATAATGATAGTAATTCCTACATCATTAATTATCGTATAAAATCACTTACATTAGAAGATTATTTTTAGGCTGCAAAATCAAGTACTAGAAATAACTGACCTAGAAGTTTCTCATTCAGATTTGACTCTGGTCCTTTCAAGTGTCTGTCCTGTGTGCAAGCTGGTTTCTGTAGGAGATCTTGTTTGTGTCTGTAATAAAGTTGTCACAAGTCTTATGGGGACATAAATAATGTTTTGCTGGCCCCTGAACAACAGAATTTTCTTATATTTGAAGAAGGCCTTAGCAGGCTTGATGTAATTTAAAACTATCCTCTTTCTTCATAGGGCATGTTATATAGAGAGCATATATGCAAGACTTTCAAATAACAAAGTTTGGCAATCAGATTCTGGAACTAGATTCCCCTGTTTCCATCTCAATTCCTGTCTTCTTCATCACACTAAGTGCATTTGTGTTATCTGTGCTTCTCAATATGCTGCCTCTATTGCCCTCTTGCATTAAGTTGCATGAGCAGGTCCAGTAAAGAGCAAAAATCTGTAACGAATGTTGGTCAGTAGATTTCTGGTAACATCCAATTTATTTCTTACCGATCAGACTAAGAATGCCATGGTCACACCTTTTCTTCCTTTCAATACTAAGGTGTCTGCATTCAGAAGTTGCAGTTGGCTAGTACAGGGGTATTTCAGTGGGTTTTATCTTGCTAATGTTAGTAGTAGAGACTTTTGGACTTCTTTTGAAGATAATTTTTGCTTGTCTGTACAAACAACTAATCCAAAAGTGCACTTGACTTTATGTTTCCCAGCTTATGTTTCAGTTCTGTGAGCACTATAATGGGGCTACTCATGAAGTTATTTCAATAGATTTACTCATGCAAAAAGCTAATAATTTGCAGGTGGGTTTGCAGGGTTTGGTCTTGTTTATATTCTGTTAGGCAGCTGCTAAAGCCTCTGTTATGAAACCATCAGAATTCTTCAACAAGCTAGCAACTCTTGGTGGTCAGGAAAACTAACCTGGCTGCATAAGGGGAAATACCATTTTTGAAACCAGGGAAACAGAAGAGTTATCAGGCATCCTTTCTTCATCTTAACACCAGGATATGATAGTTTGGACTCTAAGAAGTATAGTAAATATAACAATGTCTCCCTGTTCTTTTGTTAAGAAAGTTGTCTGATGAAGAGCTGGTAATGCTAATGATCAGACTGAAAGGCAATACTTGAATCTTAAACCAGCGTAGTATTTTTCTTAAACAAAAGGCAAACACTTGTTTAATTCTAGGAGATAACTATAGTAATTTTTAACCATAAGGGGTTTTTTGGTGTCACTGTTAGGTACCCAAAAATATGACTGAGGACAGCCTGTAAATCTTGGTTCATGTGTTTGATTGATTTGTTGCAGCTTGCTTACTCTGTCATATCTTTAGAGGAGAAGCACAAAATATAGCTTTTAGTATTTACAAGAGTGGTGAAGATTGAGTTATCAGAATTGATACACTGCTATTTAACACTGCCCCCTTTTTTCATTTTCTCTTACCCTGTCATCAGTTGTGGGAAGCTGACAGCCATTGCTAATATTAGCACTTATGTTTCAGGTATTTCCTTCTGCTGAGACCTTCAAGGCACTGTCCTCTTCCAGTCTGACCTGGATGCTGCTGTTCCTTACCACACTGGAGTCCCCTTCCCTCTAACACTGGCCTGATGCCTTTGGGTTGTGTCATCTTGAAATAGCACACATTGGGGTGGGAATACCACCCTGCAGCACAAGTATGCTAGTTTATTCACTGCTTCTTGTTTGCTTTCTTGCCCTGCTCCTGTTTTACTTTTTGATTTTCCCCCTGCTTTTCCTTCTTGTTGAAAGTTCCTTGACTTCCCTTGAGCTCTGTGGGGGCTGCCTTGCCAAGCACACATTGCTGTGGGTGGAGGAACTTGTCTTAGCAAGTGAATGCAAGGGAGGTGGCCTGCACATGACTAAAAACTTTCTGATGCTGGGTGGGTGGTGAAAAGGAAAAAATGGGTTTTACTGCCCTAATATTCCCAAATGGGAGCTTCTGTAGTTGCCCAGCCACTTGAGACAACACTACTGCAAGCAATCATGCTGCAGGCAATGGCTATGAGCTTTTTAGAGTGCAGAATTTTGGCACTGCCCAGAGTCCCTTGCTGAGCTCTCAATTTCCTTTCTAAGGTCCAAGCACTTCTGAACCCTCAAGCTGGTAATAAATTCCCTTCATAGTTAAAATATAGGTAAGGATAAAGAAACTTGGAAAATAGTTGATCTAAAACATTCCTCATACAAGCACACCCAATTTTTTTCAGGGTATGCTGATGCTGGCTCCAAATGTTGTGATTTGGATTTATTCCTAAATAAGAACAACCAACATAATAACACATTATACAGAGCTATAGCTCTGTGAATTAAAGTTTGCTGAAAACAGGACTGGAAGGGGAGCAGTAGTTCCTGTAATGCTTTGTAATATGCTTAAGTGGTATCAGTATAGCTGGGGAATTTGAAGTATGTTTGTTTTTCCTTGCCATCTTTTCAAGTTGTGTCACTAGACTTGCGGCCAGCTCTCAGGTTGTTTCAGGAGACTCTGATGTTCCTTCTTTTATGTTTCATAGCTGTCTTCACTGAAACAAGCCTGGCATGTAGGGAGATTGAAAAGGGGCAAGGAGCAGCCGTGGAATATTAACCTTGACATGGCCCAGTGCAAAGAAATCCCTAACAGCTTTTCTTTTTCAAGTAGTGAGAAAAACTGAAACAACCTGGCTGTAGTAGAAAGTGATGCAAAAATAATAGAAATGGTCATAAGAGAGAGAAAGGTAGCAGAGAAGGACCTGTTGCAATCTGATCATGTTAATCTGGATAGCTGAGCACCTTTGGGAGTGCTTCTTGCTCAGGGAGCTGAATTATTCAGGGTGGAAATGTAGCTTTATACAGTTGGGGCACGCATGCTCCCATGGCATCTGGGTCTTAACCAGTTTACTTTGGCAAGTGCATGCCACAAGAGCAGTGGAATGTTTCTTATCATTGGTAACTTGGGTGTCTGGCAGATATAGGCAAACTTCTTCTACAGATCAGTGAGCCATTGCAGTGATTCTTTTCTCCATTCTCTCTTCTTAAATCTAATTGATGCCATCAGCAACTTACTTTGATCACATCGTTCTGCCCATTTCATTTTAGTGCATGTGTTTGGTTCATCTGTTTCAGGTAAACAAAACACTGCAGACATGCTGGCACAGACAACAGGATGATCTAGGCACAGATCTGGCAGGGTTGATCCAATTACTTGCTCTGCCACAGATTTCTGTGCTGGCTTGAATTCACATGGTTTCTCTGGACTTCAGATCCTCGTCTGCAAAATCATGATAAAATTAGGTGATTAATGTTTTTTTTCAGTTCACCAGCCAAACTGTAAAACCAAAGGAAAAGGTGAGAATTTGGTTTAGAACAGAAACGTTTTACCAAATCACACTGAACAAACATAAAGATCTTATGGGGTGTTTTGTTCAGTCTAAAGAAGACCATCTTTTTATTTGACAAAAAATATTGTATTCAAATGCAAATTTAGTTTTCATGACAGGATCTGAGTGAGAGACTGTCATTGCCAAACAGTTCCCTGTTTTCCTCTTATACTCTAGGGCTTCTCCTTACTTTATATAGCATTTTTCACCAAAGCTGAAGAAATAATTTTGCTTCCTCTGAAACATTACTGTTTGGGAAAATAATAATAGCAGTAATAAGTTATGTAGTTTTATACAAGTTCATATTGCCTAACAGTCTATGTGTGTATATGGAGGATGCAGAATGAGATCACCTGGATGTCTCACATAGGGGTATATGTACCTGGATAGAAAAGCAGACATGTCATCTTCAATGAGTAATTTTTCTTTCGGAAAGAAATGTGCCTTAGTGGTGGAAAGGTCAGTGTTGCTAATCCACGATCTAAATTTTTTGCCAGCTCTGGCTTTAAATTTGGTGTAATCTCACTGCTGTTAAAGCAAGTTTTATAGTGAGCAAGATCAACCTCTTTTGTGTGACCTTGATGAGTCACTTAACCTTTCTGTTCTTCATTTTCCCCCCATTTATTAAATAAGGAATTATCCTTCTTCCTTCACAGAGATGTCTTTCTGTAGAATTGACTCAATGTTTGCAATGTGCTTTGAGATAATCATTTCTCTGTGTATACCTTCAGTAACATCAGATGCTGATCAAATTCAGCTTGGGCTGACACCTGGTAAATCTAGGAGATGGGACTCAGAGCAATGGTCATGCTGCAATCTTTCCCTTCTGTGTCTTTTGCTTTCTTCTTTTATGCTTTAATAATGAGAATGGGCTTTTATATGGACTATTAACACTGAACTAGGTGCTGGGGAAACAAGATGTCATCAAAATACAGAAGAAAAATCAGTTGTCTTTCCTTTTTTTGAAGTTTAGGTAGGTAAAATCAGCACCTAATATGATCTGACAGAAGCAGTGGACCAACATATCACATAGAAATCTAGGAATAAACTAATAACAGTCTGCTAGTTAAAAAATAGTCTTCACTGCACCTAAAAAGACAGAGTTTCACCACTGCCATGCAGCTATTTTGTTCTAGTGTTTCTGTGGAAAGCAATGCCAGAAGCATTTCTAGAAAAATAAAACCAGAGAAATAGTTGTCGTTCATATGAGCATCTGACACAGTTATATAACTCCTGAAATCACTGCAGCGAGTTCTGAACAACGTGTAAAATGAAAAAATGCTCACCAAATGCAGAGAGCAGAGAAGAACTACAAGGGTACTTGGAAACTGCTGTGCTGTATTACTCTGTGCAGGCACATAATCTTCAGCCTTGTTGGAGACAGAAGTGCCTGGGATGCTATAGATTGCCCAACATCCTCCATAACTAATCTGTCTGTTTGGTGAGGGGTTAATGACAGCTAAGCATGCTTCTGGTGGATGATCGCCCTAGTGCTTTAATTTCTCTTTTACTGGACAGAACATTGGTGACAAGGCATGAGAAACAGAGAGTATGTGCATGCTGTATTCTTGCATTTACTCCCCAGTTTAAAAAAAATAAATGTCTATTTGAGAAAAGTTTGAGCATGTCTATGTGTCTAACTCAAAATTAAATTTTCTGCTACCTTTTCTCTGTCAGTGATTTCACTGGCTCAAACTACAGCAGTGTTGATGCTGACTATAAAACTGACCCTATACCCAGTATTGCTGGTTCTGTCCACTGGCTACAGCTCTCTAAAGTATCAACAATATAAATGACACAAGCCAAAATTAAATGCCAATTTATGTTTCTTTCTTTACCTAAGAACATCACTTCTTCTTTTTGTTTCCATTTCTCTAGGTGTTTTGTTTTCAAGGTTTTCTCTGTGATTTGCCAGGCCAGGAGGAGATGAAGTCTGAGATACTCATATAGTTTCCTGTGTCCCGGGGCTAGGCTGAGTAGAAAGTCTCAGAGATCATTCTTCATGACTTGCCATGCTGAAAGCCCCACAATTGGTCCTTGCTACTTACTCCAGTGTGGAGTCTCAATGAAATAGGTGCTGCTTTTCACAGAACCTAATATTTTGGTCTGGATCCAGCTGAAAAACTGAAGTCTCTAGTGGCTGAAAGAAAAGCGAGGGAAGTCAGTATCTTTTTTACTAGAAAATAATGGTCTGTCCTATGCAAGATCCTTCCCACTTTTGATAGGTGTCCAAGAGGAGTTCTGACCAGAAGTGTTAAGTGTCTAGGGTACACATGGAAATGTGTAGGTCTTTGAATACTTCCTTGCTTCCTGGTAATTATACTGATTGCTTTCTGATTTTGTAATATAGTTAGAATCATAGAATCATAGAATCAGCCAGGTTGGAAGAGACCTCAAAGATCATCGAGTCCAAACCTACCGTGGTTACTAGACCATGGCACTAAGTGCCACATCCAGTCTTGTCTTGAAAACC
>NW_008670912.1:82899-83157 GCF_000695815.1 Acanthisitta chloris
GTCTCCCCTGAGCCTCCTCCAGGCTGAACACCCCCAGCTCCCTCAGCCTCTCCTTATGGCACTTGTGCTCGAGACCCTTCACCAGCCTCGTTCATCCATGGGTAGCAAATGTTTTTTTCCAGAGGGTAAATCGCTTGGATTACACACCACCCCAAGCCTCTGCGGCTGGATGTTTCTCCAGCCGCACTCAGTGGGCTGTGCGAGCAGAGAACTTTTGGCATGAGCCAGAGCGCAGTGGAGCAGCCCCTCTGGGGCGGT
>NW_008670913.1:0-6506 GCF_000695815.1 Acanthisitta chloris
GGACTGGGCCCAACACTGACCCCTGGGAACACCACTATGTTGGGCAATAAAATACCTTTTTGTTGTTGTTTCAAAGAACCTTTCTGTTTTATGGAACAGGATTATTCCAGTTGTTCTTGTATCTTCAGACAGAGTTACAGTCAGAAGTGACAAACAAAACCACCAGATTTGTGAGAGGAGGAGAGCACAGGGAATGGAGGTTTGACCAACATGACCTCTTGCAAGTGTTTGTGCAGGAATAAAATCTGGTGCAGTAGGAGACCATATGTGCTCCTGACATATGTTGCTGTGGGTATCAGCTTACTGGTCCATGCAAAGGACTTCTGCTCATAGCTAGCAACAGCTTTTCTTAGAGTTTACTTAATACTTAATAACATACCACAAAAATCCTCAAAGTGTGTATACAACAGACTATCAGAGTGAGCCTAAAATGAGAAGCATTTAAAAAATCTGTGCCTATGTGTGTATCTATTTCTTGCCACTGAGTGCAGTTTGCTTTCTCCTTTTGCCTCCCTCTTCTCACAGCCACGGTGCAGTTCTGAATAGCACAGCTGAGCTGTGAGTGCTGTCAGTGAGATTCTTTATGGGCATGAAGTAAGACAAATCACACATGCAAATAACTAACTAGCAGCCTGAAATCTGCAATGAAAAATAAATGACGCCTGGTTGAAATTCAATAAAGGTAGAGAGTTTATGGCTGACAGAGTAATTGAAAGCTGGAATTTAACTAAACCTAGTGATAAATAAAGACCTAGAGAGGTAGGAAACAGAGGTCAGGGTATTCAGATAAAGGTAAATCTGTGTTCAGCTGCTTACAGGAAAGGTTTGTTTTCAAACTTAAGGAAATACTTCAAATGGAATCCCTGTGCACTTGGAAAGTCATGGAAGCTAAAGCAGCCAACAAAGCCAAGAAGCTTTCTAAGGTGCCTACCTATGACTTCAGTAGCCAAACAGAAACCAACTCTGAACATAGTGTAAATCACTAATAAGAGAGGCAATGGAGGATTGCCTGACTGCTCTTTATTTTACTGCCTTTTCAGGGTACATACAGAATACTGCAAGACAAGTTGGAATCATCAAGGTTGGAGGAGACCTCTAAGATCATCGAGTCCAACCATTAACCTGTCACTGCTGGAACCCCTAAACCCTAAACCAGATCCTCCAGTGCCAGATCCAGATGCCTCTTCAACACCTCCAGGGATGGTGACTCCACCACCTCCCTGGGCAATATCCCAGTGCCTCAACACCACAACAGGGAAAACATTTCTCCTCACATCCAATCTGACTCTGCCCTGGCTCAGCTCAAGGCCATTCCCTCTAGTCCTCTCCCTGCAGCCATGGCAGGACACACATCCCCCACCTCTCTCCAACCCTGGCAGGGAGTTGCAGAGAGCCACGAGGTCACCCTGAGCCTCTTCTCAAGGCTAACCAAACAAGGTGCTCCCATCCCTATGCAAAAAAAATTCAGCTCTGGAATCGAAGGTGCTGACTCATGTGCACAGGAGAGGGTTCTGTGTGTGTGTATATGTGCATGTGTGTGCATAGCATAGGAACACCCCATGTCCTGATGTGGGCTAGGACTGGGTGAAGCATGATGATGATGCTGAATGAAGAATGGATGACCTTCCTCCTTGATATTCCTCCATGATATTCCTGTGCTGCCTGCTCCTGCATCACTTCCCACCTTGAAAGACCACCCTAACAGATGTCCTCCTGAGGAATACCTGGGCTCAGCTTTCCCAGCAGCTGAAGACAGCAAACCCCATATTTTCTTCTCAGATGCTTCCCCTTGAAGGTTGATAGCTGAGCTTGGCCCATTTTCTCCTAAGGTTAGGTTCCTTTCCTAATAAGGACAAGTCCTAAAGGGGAGGAGGATCAGGCCATACCAGCAGTGAATAACAAAGCACACCCTCTGACATTTCTCCCATTCCACATGTGAAAACGAAAGGGTGTTCAGAGATCAAACAATTCAAAAAAGAAAGAAATCAAGAAAGAGAAGTTTGTTAGCTGTAGCTAACAAGCCAATTCATTTGGATACGTAATTTGAAACAGAAGGAAAAAAGTCCTGAGGTTGGATACAAAAGGGCAAAGCTGGCAAGGAAAGGAAATTAGTGATATAACAAAGAATGGAGAGTTAAAATAAAAACTTCTGAAAGGATTATTTGCCCTAATACAAGTGGTTTTGGCATTAGGCTTGTTCGTGAGATGCACTTCAGTTCAGGAGTTCAGTGCTTGGGTATGGATGTGACCTCCTGATTCCTGCTCATCACATAAAGCCACCAATTGCTGGTCAGTTGTTCTGGCTCATCTCTTTAGCTGCTTTTGAAGTTCTAATGATACTTTTCTGTTTCTAGGTGTCATTTGCTCTCTGGTAATTGACCAAAGCCAGGTGGAATGAAACCTTGAGCAACCTGGCGTGGTGGGAGGTGTCCCTGCCCAGGGCAGGGGGTTGGGACTAGATGAATTGTAGGGTCCATTCCAACCCCTAAAATTCTATGATTCTATGAATTAAAAAATAACTTGGCCATTTATGTTTTCCTTTGTTGTTTTTCTTTATGCTTTTTTCCCCTAAGCCATCATTGGTAGGTGTGAGACTTAAAAACTTACACAGGTTAGTTATTGTATCTGTCTTCATATATACACCATCTACATAAAGGTGACAGAAAATAGCACAAAGTATTGTGTGCCCATGCACACTTATGAAGACACATGATGGATTACAAAGAAAACCCTCAATCAGTTGCTGAAGTTCTCCAGATCAATAATCTGTGAGTGGAAAAGGATTTGCATGTTTGATGTAACTGTGTAAATACACCTTCAAATAAATGCTCTTAGAGTTTTTGTAGCAAGGTTTCCTTTTGATTTTGGTTTTCTCCAGCATTTTTGAACTGGAGTGGCAAATACCAAAGCTTGAAGAGAAAGGGGGAGTTAATATACATAAAATGGAGAGTTGCAGCTGTTAGGAGACAAAATATCTTCCAGCAGTAACTGTGTCTCTCTGCCAGAGAAACGCCACATATGGCAAAATCTTCTGCCTTTTACATATACTTTGGGTAAAAGAAAAACAACAAAAACACTCTACACAGTCAGGGGCCTGAAGTGACTCCAGTTCTAGAGGTGTTGACAGAAAATCCAGCACCATTAACTGTGGGAATCCACATCTTAGAGTGGTTTGGTGCTCATTACCTCCGTTCTTTGATTTGCATAGCAAATCTGCCTCTCCTGCTTTTTGCAGTGCTGTTGTCTTTCACAGAGATGTCCTACCCCAATTCAGTGTCAGCAAGAGGTATTGGTGGCTCATGACCTGGTTCTTGTGCAGCTGAAGGTCTCACACCTTTGACACTGTGCCCCTCTTTGCTTAGCACTGAGGCTTCTACCCAGGAGACTCGAGGGAGCTGCATGCTGAGGGACCAGAAATCTTACATAGGTGTTCCAACTTCTTTCCATGCTATTTATGTCTTGAGTCCCTTGAGGGGGAAAAAAAACCCACAATTTGACCCAGGTCCATCAAGGAATTTCTTTCTCACTTCCAGTCCTTTTGACACTAACATTTCCAGATGCTGGGGCATGGGGTGTTCATCTTGTTTCCTTGGCCATTGCAAGTTTTATTGACTGTATATGAGATGAAAGTTGCACAGCACAATCTCGGAGGGGAAAGATATTTGTTTACCCTTTGATCAAACCCTAATACTTTTCTGCCAGATCAAATGGATCATCAGGCAAATTCTCTGAGCAAGTTTCCATGCAGGCATAACCCCCCCATCCCCCCAGGCCTTGGCTCTCCTCCTGGCACACAGACCAGGCAGCATCCCAGCAGGGAATGTTTCCAGCTAAGGAGAGCCCCACTATTCTCCAACCCTCCCTCAGCCCTAATGAAGGCCTGAAACAGGATTTGTTTGCCCTCATTTTTCTGTTTAGCAGTGCAAAACCAGAGCTTGTCATCCTGAGCTTCCTGTTTTTAAGTAATTTGCCATTCTTGTTTCCTTGTGACCTGTTGGGTCACCTTCCTTCAGTGATGTGCTGTACTCAGGAGTGTTGGAAGGATAGGAGCTCTGGGAGAGAGGCAACCCTTTAGTGTGGCTCCTGAATGCTCTTCAATGCTATTTTAGAGTCTCAAGAAAGGAACAGAAGGTTCCTGGAGCCATTTGGATTTTTCATTCTGGGTCCTCCACCACAACAGCCAGTCAATAACCAGAGGTTCCTCTGCACAGAGGAGTGCTTCCTTACAAAAAATCTGGTGTTATCCTTCACATGACAAAACCCCCATGCTCATGGTAAGGTTATGTGCTCAGAGCTCAGTGCTTAGATGAGTTTAGAATTTGCAGATCTCAAGAAATTCCACAGTTGTGCAACACTGACATGTCACTTCTTTTCTGCTCTGACTGGTATAATCTGATGACAGTGAAATGTGTGAAAAAAATCATCTGCTAATACCAGATTTTACACTGCCTGCCACAGAACTCTGAGGCTTTCGAGAGGTTCTTGCAGCAAGGCTGATTTTCCATCTGGAGTACAAATTAATGCCTATGGATTGGGGAGCTGCTATTCCAAATGGGGTCCAGAGGTTTAGACATTATAAACCAAATTACCTGAGCTCAGTGATTTGAGGGATTTGGGTTTTAAGATGCTTTCCTGCATTTTGAATACTTGTAATCAAATGGTTGGTTTCAAGGACTTGATTAAAATGGAAATGTTTAGTCTTTTTAGGACTAATGTTTTCTTCTACCTTAGTACCCAATTTGTCAGTTTATGTACCTGCCTAAATTGCTCCCAAAGATAATATACATTTATTCTTGTGTTTGTCAAGCTAAAAATTTCATGTGGTTATTCAGTTGTGCCATTCAGACTTTCCTTACAGAAGCACATTATATACAGCATTTCCCAGATAACCTATAAAAGACAAATATATTTTTAAAATGAGTAATAGCCATAAGATCTTCTGGAAGTAACTTGCCAAATCAGTAAGTTACAACGTCTGATACTACTAAAATCCCATTTGAGCATGTGTTTGAGACAGACCATCAGAGCTGAGGAAGGGATTAATTTCTGGCTGTGAGCCGGCAGCAGGCATGGTTCTATTCCCACCTATGGGGGAGCCACATGCATCTCCAGTCAGGCACTGGGATATTGCCCAGGGAGGTGGTGGAGTCACCATCCCTGGAAGTGTTGAAGAGGTGTCTGGATCTGACCCTGGAGGATCTGGTTTAGGGTTTAGGGGTTCCAGCAGTGACAGGTTACTGGTTGGACTCGATGATCTTAGAGGTCTCCTCCAACCTTGATGGTTCTATGGTTCTATGGTTCTGGGATCTGCATCCTCTTACCATATACCCTCTTCTCCCACCAAGACTCCCTGTGCTGGTTTGGCTGGGGTAGAGTTAATTTTCTTTGTAGTAGCTAACATGGGGCTATGGTTTGGGTGACCAAAAAGCTGTTGCTAATTCAGGGATGCTTTCATTATTGCTGAGCAGCATTTACACAGCACCTTTTCTGTCTCTCACCCCACTCCAGCAGCTGGAGATGCACAAGGATTTGGGAGGGGACACAGCTGGGACAGCTGAGCCAACCAACCAGAGAGATATGCCACACCACATGGTGTCCTACTCAGCATATAAAGCTGGGGGAAGAAGGAGGAAGGGGGACAGATTCAGCATGGTGGTGTTTGTCTTCCCAACTCACCATTCCATGGGATGTGTCCCAGCTTTCCTGGGGGTGTCTGGATACCTGCCTGCCTATAGCAAGCTGGGAATGAATTCCTTATTCTGCATTGCTGGTGTGTGTGGCTTTTGCTTTACCTATTGAACTGTCTTTGTCTCAGCCCATGAGTTGTCTCACTTTTACCCTGCCAATTCTCTCCCCCACCCCCATGGAGGGGAGTGAGTGAGTGGCTGAGCTGCCAGCTGAGGTTAATAGGATTGCCACTACTAACTAACCCTTGTACCACTTTGAAACCAAAGGGTATCAAAAGACACAGTGCACTTTTACTAGATCTACCAGTTGTCCCATGTTTCCTTCACAGTTGAACTGAAGCTCAGTTAGAAAAATACACAGATATGGGACATCCTGTACCTGCTGATTAGGTAACTCTAATAAGTCCTGCATGGGATGCTCTAACATGAAAACTGGAGCACAAATGAACAATAGCAGGTCCTAAAAAAATCAAAGGTTCTGATCTCTCCTCAAACGATCAGCGTTCCCTCCCTTTGCTGGCAAGGCTAGTTGGAAGCAGAAGTTGTTTTACTGGAGCTGAGCTTATTGTCTGAACAGAATAATCGTAATGGAAAGACTTCACATTGAGCTTCCAGATGAGTTCGAGTCAAAACCAGATGAAATGCACAGAAATGGCAGAACACTTACATTCCTTGGTGTTAGGAGGCGCCAACAAGCATGAGTAGCAAACCATCCCATAGATGTTCCTAGGTCTGTTCTCCAGCATGTAGTAACTGCAACAAAGGGCAAGATGAGGCAAAACAGTGTAAATTAATATGCTAAGACTGAGCATGGTTCAG
>NW_008670913.1:6537-17237 GCF_000695815.1 Acanthisitta chloris
AAAAACCTTTTATAAGCAATTTGATGCTAAGATTATTCTTTTTTTTCTCTCTTTTTTTTCTTAGTTGCCTGAATAGAGACAGTGTTTCTCTTCTTCCTTTCCTCCTGAAAGGTAATTAATCAAACATCTAGACGTGACAAGAAGTGGTAACATTGCCTAAAACAACATTAGTCTCCCTGCTGAGTTCAAGCTGCAGTTTACAGCATGCCCTGAAATAAGATTTTTCAAAACAAGGGAATGCTATTTTTTTGAAGCAGTGATCTTGCAGGCAAGAGCACCAGTTGGATATGGTCAGCTGATTTTATTCACAAACACCATAAGTATAATTTCCATAATATTAGAACCAAATCTGAGCCTAATCATAATGAAAAATAAGGGAAAACACCACCCTTACAGGGCAAGGCAAATTAGGACTTGCAGGGGGCTGTTGTTTTTTGTCATGTTGGGGTTTTTTACCTCTTTGCTGTATTGTTTTTAAGTTAGCCATTGACAGTGGAGTTATAGTGTGAAGTAAAGGTTTTCATGATTTGAGTTTCTGGGTTGCTAATAGAATTAGTGTTGAGATAAAGTAATGAGTTATGCAAGAGTTGGATCCACAGGCACCTTAATGAGAAAATCACACCAAAATCCTACATATGTTGATGCAACATCGTAGAGCTGATGCTATGGATAAGTCTATACAATACAGATAAATCTGTACAAGTTTTAATGAAGAGATGAATAAATTCATAACTCCCAGGCAACCAGCAGCAGGACAAGAGGGCACAGACTCAAGCTCTGCCAGGGGAGATTGATTCTATGATTCTAATGTGAGAGAAAAAAATCAGGTTCTGAAACACCCTGCAGACCTTCCCAAGGTAGCAGCCCACATGCTGCCATCTGCACTTAGGGACATCTTTGCTATTTTTCACCAGCTCAGTAAAGCAGCCTGAGGACAAGATGGCACATGGCACAATCTGAACAGAAGTTTGCAGCCTTTTCCCAGTGGCTACAAGTGCCATCATCTATCCTTTCCCTTAAAATAAGTGTTGGATAATCATATATTTTTCCTTCTATTTTTTTCTTCACTATTACTCTTGGTACAAGAGGAGAGGTCATCCACTGCTTCTCTGTGTGACCAGTTATATAGCCCCTAACCATTAGGAGAAACTAGTTCTTATTAATAATTCCACTTTGGCTGAATTAAATCATAGACTCATAGAATCAACCACAAAATCATCGAGTCCACCCCTACCGTGGTCAATAGACCATGGCACTAAGTGCCACATCCAGTCTCAGCTTCAAAACCTCCAGGGATGGGGAATCCACCACCTCCCTGGGCAGCACATTCCAATGCTTGCTTATTCTTTCCATAAAAAATCTCTTCCTAATATCCAACCTAACCCTCCCCTGGCAGAGCTTGAGTCTGTGCCCTCTTGTCCTGCTGCTGGTTGCCTGGGAGAAGAGACCAATCCCCACCTGACTCCAACCTCCTGTCAGGGAGTTGTAGAGGGTGATAAGGTCTCCCCTGAGCCTCCTCTTCTCCAAGCTAAACAATCCCAACTCCCTTAGCCTCTCCTTATAGCACTTGTGCTCACATTGACTCAGGAGCTCTTTGAGGTTTGCTGCCCAGGCAAGGGAGCACTCTGCCAAGTGCCACTCACCCAGGTGCTTGGCTGTCCCTGTGCAATAAGGATGTCTTGAGCAACCTGGTCTGGTGGGAAGATATCCCTGTCCATGGCAGGGTGGGTTGGGACTGGATG
Source organism: Acanthisitta chloris (assembly GCF_000695815.1). Classification (NCBI taxonomy): domain Eukaryota; kingdom Metazoa; phylum Chordata; class Aves; order Passeriformes; family Acanthisittidae; genus Acanthisitta; species Acanthisitta chloris. Next base: position 8,280 of record NW_008670913.1, read on the forward strand.
ATCTGCAAGGTCCATTCCAATCCCTAAAATTCTGTGGTTCTATGCTGTTCAGCCTGCACTACTCCCCAGCTCTCTGCTCTGGCACAGAAGCTCTGCATTTCCCCCACTATCGCACAGGAGCAAACTCTGAGGACTCTGAGCAGCACGAGGAGTCAGGGCAGCTTCAGAGCTTGTTTTAGCCCATACTTAGTTTATCTTGGGAATTCCATCTATTCAAGCTTGCACTAAGAGGGTGTTTCTCCTTAACTGCTGGCTTTGCCAAACAATCCCAGGACCTGAGAGTTGCGTGGGGAGCGGCGCCGTGCCAGATTCCAGCAGGCCACTTTCTGCTACAGGCTACACCTGTGCAAACACCATGTTTGGAGCTTTCTCCCCAAGCACCAGCTGTGCAAGCTGATTATTTTCAGCCAGCACCTTGCTCCCACCTGGGTGACCTCATTAGTCCTGACAAAAATTGCAGAACAGCAACCACGGCCACTATTTGATTTTCTTGCTCTTTATAATGTATGAGGGGAAGTCAAGAGGGAGCTCTTTTCAAATCACATCATCAGTCTGCTGGGCTGGCAGCTAGACAAGTCCTTCATTTTATTTGTAAACTGAAAATTTCACACAGGCTCACTGATATAATAAACCTGGAAGCTTGCAGGGCCTCTAACAGGGGTCCCTGCACTAGGAGTGTGGGTTATACAACCTCTGCAAACTGCACAAAAGCCAAATGTCAGTAGGAATTACCCTCGAAACCAAAGAGGCACAGTGGCAGAAACTGAAAGGGAATGCAAGGTGAGCTTGTGTTTCAGAGTATTTGCTCACCCTACAAAAATAAACCTTGAGAGTGCAAATGGATGTTTGGGTTTTCAGACTTTCAAAGGTAATATAGTCAAGAATATCCTGCTAATAGCAAATGTAGCAATTTCTTTCTCACCATTGCTATCAGAATTATACTGAGCATAAGAGACCATTACAAAGATGGACTTAATAAACAGCAGCTATTTTAAGCCCCTTCAGCCAGCCCTGAAACTTGTTTTGACTCTGAACAACAGCACACACACCACATTAGCAGCTCCTTAGATTCCTTTCTGTCGGCTAGAAAGGACTCTGAGAGACTAAAATGCCTTGGTAAATCTCACCTAACAGCTATGTTAGCTAATGCTATCAACTACTGACAAATCTGCCAGCTGGTCACATCTGGAGAGGAGATATTTTATGCTCCCAAACATGCCATAGTGCCAGCATAGACCCTACAGGGTATCCAGGGCACTTTCATGCAGCTCATTTGTAGGATGCAGGACTCAGAAGGAGAAGCTCTGAAGCTGCAGCTGGAGGCTAAGCTGGATTTTTGAGAGCATTTAAAATGGCACTGCACACCTGTGCTTGTTCCCTTTCCACTTTTAGTAAGAGGAAAAGTTTTCTAGTGGTTCCAAACAGCTATTTCTTCAGTGAGGTTAATGACTGCTTCTTTAAGGTCCCTTCCAAACTTAATCATTTTAGGATTCTATGGTTTATTACATTCAGCAATGCTTTTGAAACATTTACATGTATGGTTTTAGCAGAGACAGCAAAGCATAATTCACCACTATTGTCCCTACAGTCAGCTAGGACATGAAGAGAGGCTGTCAGAGACTGTGATATTAAAGAAATATTTTCCAGTGCCTTGGGTAAAGCAAAGATCTATGCTTAAGTCCTTACCCTGGGAGACAAGGACCACACTCTGCATCATTCTCCTGGTCACCAGGTGTCATGACTGTGGCTCGAAAAAAACCCTCACAGTCTTTGTGCCTTCTGCATATCTGGTAACCTCCTTTGGAAAACTTCTCTGAAGGGCAGGGGATGCAGCCGTAGTCCTCGTCTTTGGTGCCATATCCACACGTCTGCAACAACACAAAGGCACTGAAAGCAAACTGCAGTGCACACCAGCTTCCAGCAGAAGGGAATGTTCATAGCCTGGGCCATTGGCTTTGCAGCACAAAGGGAGAGAAGTGTCTCATTTGGTCCCTTAGTGTCTGTTCCTAAAAAGGCCATGCAGGGATCTAAGGATGCAACATGCTGGAGAGGGTGAAGGGGAACCAGATCATACTCCTTGTAAGTGACCCCTTGTAGCTACTTCTGTTACAGTCCAGCAAATCATGGAAGTGAATTTCAGCTGCTGCTTAGATAGAAAGTGAGCCAAAAATGGAAGAGTGGAAGAGCATAGAATACTACTACGGAGAAACAGCTGCAGCAGGGCTATCAGCAGCTCTCCTGCTAGGAGAGCCCACAGGGAACATCACAAAAGGCAATGTTTGGATGAGATTTTGTAACCTCTGAACTCACATGTCCCAGCTGAACATTACATTTAGATTAAATAAAACTGAAACCAACTTGTTATTATTCAAACATACTTGTTCAGGACTACCAACTGTGTCAAGTGCTTGCGATAGGATGTTTATCCCATTAAAAACCAAACAGGATCTCAGTAATTTATTTTTTTTTAAATAAGCAACAATTATCTGCTGTAAATCAAATGGTTACTTAGGAACCATAATTTAACACGTTGCAGAAACATCCAAGTTCCTCTAGAGCCAAAATATCTGAGCAGAAGAGCAAAATGAAATTGTCAGTGTGGGGGGCCAGGGTGTGTGCCAGGCTAACTGATTTATCACACCATGCTAGAATGGCAGCATTGGATTTTAACTGACTGTTGAGGTGAGGGCAGGCTGGCAGAAACTCTGCCTGGAACTTTTCCCTTATAACTTTCCAGTCTGACTTTTAACAGGCTGCTGACGTGCATGATGTCTTGCTCCCATGGCACACTTGCAGGTATAAATGCTCCTGCTTAAGCCTCCCCATCCTCACCCATTTTCTTTCCTATCCATATATGTTATGTGACAAATCATTTGGGTTTTCTTTCTTTTTTTTTTTTTTTTTTTCTTGCATTTGGTGCTTGATGTGCATCCCCCACCAAGCAGAAGAAGCTGAAATTACCATGTAGGGTTCTTCACCCGGCTCACACTTGGGGCAGTCGTGGCACATGCCAGTGGTCTGGTTGTAGTATTCATTCTCACCACAGTTGGAGTATTCGGCGCTGGCAGAGTACACCAGGGAGACCTGTCACCAAGAGAGCATCCCAGAGCACTGTCACTTCCACCACCTCTGTGCCCCACACCTCAGCCCCTCCCCTTGCCTAGATGCTGTGGCTCAGCATTGCAGTGTGAAACACTCCTGAAGTTCAGAAGCAGAACTGGTGCCACTATGTGGAGTAGAATCAGATCCAGTTTTCAGCACCCTGGTCCTTCCAAGAGTTTCTCAGAGCACTGATGTTCCTGCTTCTTGGCACAGCCACTCCTTACAATACTGAAGGCTGTGGTTCCTGACCTAATAACTCTCACTTTCTCCTACACAAGCAAATGCCTGAGTTAACCCCTCCCACCTCTAATGAGTTTTCATAAATGTGACTGCAAGGGACAACTATTAACACCCAAGTTAATGCACTGCCTCAGGCCTCAACCATGACAGAGCTGTGACACCCAGGCTGATCTGCACTTCCAGCACCTTCTCTTTCTGCTTCATCCTGGGTCCTTCTTCCCCTCCTCCCTAGCTCCCACAGTTTAAGCAGCACATGCCCAGGGGTTTTATTGAATGAAAACCAATCACTGGGTCAGGGCTCAGTCCCTAAGTCATTTTACAATTCATGGATGTTTGTGAAGGATCCAATCAGATCCTTGTTTTCTTTGCACCCCAGGGAGACACATAGATACCTACCACCAGGAAAGGGAACACGTGAGTCCATTTGCGTTCACCCAAGTGAGCCATGCTCTCTTGATGTTTTACCTGAAAAGACAGAATTGGTGATTGTTTATGAAGATGAGTAAATATTTGTGTGTGTTGCCAAAACAAGAACAGACAGCTCATAAGCAGAACAAAGATTACATGGGAACAATGCCCAGAGGTCTAAACAAAGGCAGGGGGAGATGTGCACGTGTGTTTGTGCACACACACACACACACACACTACACATCACTGCACATCTCCTTCCTCTCTTTGAGAAGACTGGTGGCATGAGGGAATCCAGGCTTGACATAGGAACAAAAATCTGTGAAAGATTAGGAACCAAGTTTGAGTTCTGACTCTTCTTGGCTTGCTGAGAAATCCTCCCACGGAGGAACCGAGAGCTGTGTCTTGACAGCTAGATGAAAGAGGGGTGGGGATCACCAGTCTGTCTTGTGTCCACACTAGATCAGGTTTATCTAGAAAGATGTGGATAGAGCAGCCACAGCAGAGCCACAGAGTGAACCAACAGCAAGCAGCGTGGGCAGTCAGCACATCAGGGCTGTACTTTCCTTTCTCTGAGGATCCACAGAGAAATCCCAGAGTTGCCTTCTGTGGGAAGCATCAGCTGCTTTTTGTTCTTGATAAGCAAACTGCAGATTGAAGAATTTAAACCCAAGGAAGAAGTCAAACTTTTTATTCAAAGTGCTGTTAAAATGGTGGGGAAAAGAAAGGCTGTTACAAACACGTGCTCATTTATTTGGTTTGTCCGAGTGAATAATTCTGAACAAGAGCTAACGTTGCATATTCATTTACTGGATTTCTTTCTAAGGGGAAAAAAAAGAGGCAGGAAAAGGAGGCACACATTGTTTTGTTATCATGATACAATGTATGTAATGATATTGTGACAGCACATGATATGCCCTAGGGATTTTAGAACTTCAAACTGCAAATTTTTTGAGATATGATTGCAACACTTTGGTCCTAGTAAACTTCTCTTTCCAGTTTCCAAGTCTCAGACACTGGGAGACTTTCTGTCTCCCAGAAGAGCACAATTCCTGCTTTGTGCCATATTTGAGCATATAACCTACATGAGAGCAGTGCTGTAGCATTTGATATGGCTGCTAACACTCACATTTTTAAGCCCTAAGTATATTAAGCAGAGATCATATCGCTCCAGCATCAAGAACTGAACTAGCTTTATATATTCCTTCCAGCACTTGGGCTAGCTGAGACAAGTAACTGAGTGGGTGGGTGGACGACCTGAATTATGAGCAGATTCATTTCTGCAGGAAATTGCACTTTGAAACCTAGAAACAAAAGAGAATCAGAGATAAATTGTCCTAAATCTGGAGGGAAGAGATGGAAAAGAGTCATGCAATTGTACAACCTGTCAAACATGTAAGCTGGACAAAGGATTTCTCTATGGCACTGCAGTTACTTGGAGAAGTTCCAAGGATATAATCTTAATGCAAATGCCTGTTGAACTGTACCCTAATTATAAAAGAGTTTGATAGACTTTAGATATTAATATTGCTAAGGCTGTGCCCACACCGATACTGCAAAATGATCATGTTTAATAGAAATCTGGTCTGAGGCTGCTCAGGACCAAAAAAATGTCACCAGCAAAGCTTGAATCTGTAACTTCACAGTAAGAATATGTCTTACAGCAAAAACACACTTGAGTTGCTTTTAAACCATCCAGATGTTTGCTGTTTGAGGTACTTGTGTGCAATCATAGCCAGATTTGAGAAGTGGAAATGAAGGAGTGTAACCCATTAATGTACAATGCAAACTTCCCCATTTGGCATTTATTTACATAAGATGTTAGAAGTGTCAAGTTCTACATCCATAAATAAAATACTTTTCTCTCTCCTAATATAAATATGCACGTGGGGTATGTTTTGTATGTAAACATACATTTTTTCCCCCTGCATTCCATCATTATATGCAGCAATATGTCAAGCATATGGGAAGTACTTTTTTAACTGGAAAAAGCCATTTCAAAGTGCTTAAACATGGCCAGATTAGAACTCCAGGGGAGACTTTTCCTCCAAATTGGAACACCAAGAAAGTTAAATTTGAGTATTCGTTCTCCTGTTCAAGTGCACTGCCATAAATTGGCTGGGCTGTTTTCTGATGGAGTTCTTTCTTGTTTTATTTTTCCCTCCTTTGGAGTTAAAACTCAAACCACTTTAATTTTATGACACAGAAATGGGGGAAGGTAGATGAAGGAGGTTTCTGGCAGTAGGTGGTTACTCAGCAGAGGTGATACCTGAAGGTATCTACCAAGACATGCCAAGCAGCACTTGGGCTTGATGTCAGTTTTCAGGCACGTTAAATTATATCTACACAATGTTGTCTGTTACTCATTAATCCCAACCACATAACAAGGGATCTTCCAGTGCCAAGACTGCTTATGTCTCCAGCTGACATCTGTGAAGGCATTGACAAGAAGCCAAGAATCAGGAAAAAGAGTGACCAGTTATTATAGCCCCTAACCATTAGGAGAAACTAGTTCTTATTAATCATTCCATTTTGGCTGAATTAAATCATGGAATCATAGAATCAACCAGATTGGAAAAGACCTCCAAGATCATCAAGTCCAACCCTACCGTGGATACTAGACCATGGCACTAAGTGCCACATCCAGTTCATCTTGAAAACCTCCAAGGATGGTGAATCCACCACCTCCCTGGGCAGCACATTCCAATGTCTGATCACTCTCTCTGTAAAAAATCTCTTCTTAATCTCCAACCTAAACCTGCCCTGGCAGAGCTTGAGTCTGTGCCCTCTTGTCCTGCTGCTGGTTGCCTGGGAGAAGAGACCAACCCCCACCTGACTCCAACCTCCTGTCAGGGAGTTGCAGAGGGTGATGAGGTCTCCCCTGAGCCTCCTCTTCTCCAGGCTGAACACCCCCAGCTCCCTCAGCCTCTCCTCATGGCACTTGTGCTCTAGTCCCTTCACCAGCCTTGTTGCTCTTCTCTGGACCTGCTCCAGCCCCTCAATGTCCCTCCTGAGCTGAGGGGCCCAGAACTGAGCACAGGATTCAAGGTGTGGCCTCACCAGTGCCGAGTCCAGGGGCAGAATCACCTCCCTGGTGCTGTTCCTGATCCAGGCCAGGATGACTGTTCCCTGTGGAATGGCATGAAAAGGTGAGTGGGAAGGAGCTGGAGGTGTATTTCTTGCTGGGACTATGCTATTGCACCTAAGGAATTTGGGATCTCTGGCAGCTTGTCTGCTGATTTGTGTTTTTGTTTGGGACATGTAGGTGTCTCCACAGGAGGTGAAAAACACAGACCTGTGTCTTTGTGGATCAGGTGTGCAACACACAGCAAGCCTCATCATGACTAGTGAGGGTTGCTAATTACAGCTATATTTGTCTTTTGGGGCATATTTGTTAATAGCTGGTGAGAACATGCACATAAACTGACAGGAAAAGGAAGACTTATTTTCCCAGTGGCAACCACAGCAAGAAATGCTTGAGACTCCTTGTTGTCAGCTACTCTCCTGTAGTCTGCAAGGCAGAAATTTGGGGAGTAGGAAAAGAGATGACTGGAACTCTATAATTCATAACTTTTTCCTCTCAGACAACAAGTTCTTCCACAAAATCCTTGTTGTTTCTTATCAAGAACTGGCACGTATAAGTAAGTAAATAAATCACCAGGCAGAAAATGCTTAGTTCATGCTCTGTGAAGGAGAAAAAGCATCACTTGTTCTTGCTAACCTTTGAATTTGATAATTTACTTAGATTATAAGGTAGCACTGGCATGATAGTTACAGTATCCATGAGTAGAAGTGGAGTAAATATAGGAAATGTGCAAACAGTGAGGTTACCAAAGCTGGTGGTCTAAGCTATAGCTCACAACTTCTGATGGATGGTCTTGGATGTTCTTGTAACTCTCTGCCTTCAGTAGGAAACACAGTGCAAAACTAATTTCCCATTGTAGACTTTTGGGTTTTAAAGTACAGTTGAAAAAAAGGAGGAAAATAAACACATGGGTTGAAGGATGAAAGTAATTTGTTCAGCCAAAGTGGAATAATTAATAGGAACTAAATTGTACCTCAGTGATGAGGAAAGGCTGAGGGAGTTGGGGCTGTTCAGTCTCCAGAAGAGATGACTGAGAGGGACCTCATGAATGGATTCAAGTCCATGAGTGGGAAGTGCCAAGAGGATGATCAGACTCTGCTCAGTGGAGGAAACCAAGAAAACAAGAGGAAACAGCAAAAATTGATGCCCAGGAAGTTCCACCTGACCACAAGGAAGAACTTTTTTGCTGTGCAGTCACTGAGCACTGAACAGATTGCCCAGAGAGGTTGTGGATTCTCCCTCACTGGAGATATTCCAGACCCATCTGGACACAACCCTGAGCCATGTGCTCTAGGGTGGCCCTGCTGGAGTAGGGAGGTTGGACCCAATGGCCCATTGTGGTTCCTTCCAACACAACTGATTCTGGGATTCTATGATTCTGTACAGAAATATGTTTCTTAGTGCTGTAGAGAGGTGGGGATCCTTTGGTGTCTCTGTATTTCTTTAGTTTCATCACTGATACGGATCTACTTTAAGGACAAAAAAATTAACCTTCTGAGAGGGAAAGTCACAACCACTGTCTCAAACAACTTCAGCAACTATGATATTTCTAGAAGTATTCCTTTTCTTTGGTTTTCTAAGCACCAGTTTGGTGAGCAGGTCTGTGGCTCTGAATGTAATCCCTAAGTAGCTGATGATTTGGTATCGATCATGAATACACACCCAAGATCTCCTCTACCAACAACAGCAGAGTGTGAGACAAACACTGACATAAATAAAGGTGGGCAGGTTGTATATACTTCACAGGGGCCACCAGCAAACCCAGTGCTTGCCCTGAGTTTACAGGGGTTATGGAAGGAACCTCACCAAGCACCTTTTCCACAGATTATCACAGTTTTTTGCATGAACTCAGTAGATAATCTCTGTGTGCTCCCCATGCTGCTAAATCCTTCTTAATTGAGATAAGCATATAATCCTCACTGCAGAGCCTCACGGGCTTCAGAGTTCAGCAGCAGAGTTTAGTCTGGCACTGGACTTGTGAAATAAGATGCAGTTTGAGTTTTGCTTTCAGGAGGGAATGTCACTGAATGACAATGATGGCACTGCATGCTCAGGGCAGAATAAACTTAGAGAAGTATAAGCAAGTGGAAACACAGAAAAGATCACAGAATCATAGAATTTTA
>NW_008670914.1:0-21995 GCF_000695815.1 Acanthisitta chloris
TCGGCTTTTCCCCGCGCCGCCGGGGCCGTAACGGGCACTGCCCGCGGGGGCGGCTCCCTGCCCGTGACCCCTCCGCGTCCCCGCGGGGCTGCACTGGGTCCAGTCTGGGATGGGTGGACGGAGGTGACAGGGCCCTGGTTCCCACCCAAAGCTGCTGGTTTGCCCGGGGCTCTGTAGTGACTGAGAGGGCTGTAGTGTGATGTTTGTGTCTTTTTTGTAGTGCTTACCCGCCCAAGAATGTGTTTTTGTAGCAGGGGATCAGTCCTGGAAAATGTTTCATCTTGAGTGTGCAGTGTGGTTAGGTGAAGGAATGTGTAACTAACTGAATGGAATTGTCAAAGGAACCCCTGGGTCAAGGGAGAGAAACTATCCAGTTAGTTATGTTAGTGGTTAGAAAGCTGTGCAGGTGCTTCTGAAAGGATCAGAGCACATGCAGCTGTCATAAATGGCCCTTGGGAATAGTTTAAGCAGAAGAACTGTTACACAGTGAGAGAAGAAAGTTTCCCTGCCAGGACAGTGCTTTTTTATCTATTGTTTTTACCAAGGACTACCCAAATGGTTGACTAATCGAGGTCTGCAGTCCTCAGTACAGAATCTGTCATTAGATGTTTAAAGATAATGAGTTGAAAGTGGGGAACTCTCTAACTCAATAGAATACATGAAGATTGATGTCTATTATTTCTCTTCCGGCTCACTCTGCTGCCTAATTAAAACATTATTTTCAGGGTAGTTTACTTGGCCTCATATATAATACTAAATTGCAGATGATTCTTTCTCTACATAACAGTACAGCTTTATGAGCAAAACTAGCTGGACTTGTCTGATTCACCCAGAACTAACAATGAAAAATTGAGGCTGGCTGTGCTCCAAAAGGTATACTTGCTGTTTCCCTAACATTCAGCAAGAAATGGGTGAATAGGAAAGCTATTTCTCTTTTCCTCTCTATTCAACTATAATACTTAGAAAAGCCCATAAGATTTTTTCTTCTGTTATGCAGTAAATGATTTACTAAGAGCTCAACGGTCTTGTATGTGAAACTGGAGGAGAAATGCAAAAGGGATTGAAGAAATAGGAGGCAGGAAGACAAAAATCCCCAAACAACCCTTAAAAATTACTTTCGTGCCAGCAGGTGATCCTGGGTGTAGCCTGTTTACTTGCCCCACAGGCCAATTGCAGAGCATCCATCCTTTGGCAGCATTGCCTGATCTGGCTGTTTCTAAATTGTCTGACAGCTGCTTAACTGAGATCTGAATAAGATTTGCATTTATATGGGGTTTTAGCTTGTGGTCTGCAGTTCATGAACAGCCACAGGGTTAAGCCTGTTGTGACACTGGACTGCCCTGGAGGGCTGTGCTGTAGTGGCAGCTTAGGCTCATCCGCTCTGCTCTACTGTTGCTTTGCTTTCTTTTAAAGGTGGAGTGCAGGAATATGGTCCAGAAAGACTCCAATGGGCTTCTGAAGGTGAGTTAAACATGGTACTCCTTTAATTTAGTATGCTAGGAGCAATCAAATGCCTGTGTTTCCTCTATGCTCTACTTTGGTCAGAAAATAAAGCTATTTTTAAAGATCCTGTTTATGTAAGTGACTAAGGATTCATTCATCCTCTCTAATAATGGTGTGGTTGCCTATATACTTGTATTGCTACATCTTACCTGAAACACTCGAGTATTAAATTGTGCACAGTGTACCTGTCCTTGCACTAGTATAATATTGATGATTCTTAGTTTTAGGTATGCAAAGTTCCTGTCTTTCTGTGGCTTATTTTAACAAGTGTGCAAGCTGGTATTTCAAGCATTGCAATGATCAGATGTGAAAAACTCAAGTTCCAGAGCCTGACTGCCTGAAGTCTCTTTGTATGTGTTAAACGTGGATAGCATCAAGTGAGAGAAAATATGAAAACCAGATTTGACAATTTCTATCTTGTGCCTCAGAAAGGAGTTGGCATGGATTTGCCAAGATGGATTTATACTCTTGATTATGTTAGCATCTTGCAAAGATTCATTAGAGTATGTAGCTAGCATGGCATGGCAACAAATAAATTGGTTATATGAGAACAAAGTGTTGGATCTTCAATTAAGAATTACTTTAATCCTGAAATTCTATAAAACTTAAGAGCCCTGGCTTTGAAAAAATAACTGCAGATTTTTGTATGTGTTTGTCTATCATTGTTTCCTCCTGCTTTCTGTGAGAACTCTTAGCATATGTTGTTCAGAAGTCCAAGTTGCTTAACATTTTCTATCTTAATGGAATTTTTTTGTAATGTGCTGATTTAGTAGATTTGGAAGCAAACAGTCCCACAGGCTTATGGTTCATTTGACTTGATTTACATTTTTTAGAATATTTGGTTTGTTTGGATTTATTTTGACTAACTTTTGCAAAATTCACCTAGTGCCTTCTGTTATTATCTGGAGTTAGAAATGGATTAATTTGCTGAAATGTGGGCAAGGAAAAGGTTATTAACAAATAAATTGCCTATAAAAACCAGTGATGATAGACTCCATTAAGCACTTAAATAAATGCAAATCCCTGTGTTAAAATTCCATATATTTTAACAGGGTTTCTATTTTTGTCTCTTCCCTTCAGCTGCCTTTATCTGTTTCTATATCCCACATAATGTTATTAGGAGTGAACTGTCCAACTAATACAGCTGCCTGTGTGACTCTGAAGTGTTATTTGTGTACACAAGAAATGCTGTACTTGGTGTGCCTTGATTTATACAAAGAAGATACTGTCAGCTATGGGCAGGAAAATATTTTGACCAAGTGATTTTCTGCCTTCTATTTGTTATAAATTGCGGCCCAATAAATTGGCAGGAGCCAGTTCAATTAGGAAATTTATTGATTGAGCAAAGCTTCAGCAAGCCAAACAGCGCTGGGCGGCCGGGGAGTCTCTGCTCCGCAAACGGCGCACACCCTTCCCCAAAGCCCCCGGTTTGAGACTCTTCTATTTCCCGCTCCGTGGAGCTCTTCGGTGCACTCTGCGCCTGCGCGAGCTGTTGCTAGGGACGCTGTTCCCATTGGTGCTAGGGACGCTGTTCCCGTTGTTGCTGGGGACGCTGTTCCCATTGGTGCTAGGGATGCTGTTCCCGTTGCTGCTGGGGACGCTGTTCCCGTTGTTGCTCGGCAGTCTTGTTCCCACCTCCTTGTGATGGGAGAGCTGGAGATTGCCGTCTCGCTGCTTTCATGTGTAGGTTCCCAAACCTATTGTACACCTTTTAACTTTTTACCTATATTTTCTATTCTACAGTTAGGCCTTTTTACATATATTGCTTAACTAGCGGTATTCCTTGTGTTAATAAGCTTTTAGCAATCCTAAGGTTAGTGTTCTACACATCTAGCAAGATAAGATCCTGCTGTGAGCTTCTGCCTTGACTTGTTTTGCTTCAGCAGGTTCTTAGTTACCTTTTGGATCTTACTTTGTTTGCCCGGCTGGCGCATCCCTAAATTCCTTTCTTGGGGCCCATTCCTCTTATCACTTCCTTCTTGGCCCTGGTTAGTATCTCCTCTCTTTGCAGTGTGCCTGTCAGTGTAGAGCAAGGACAAACAAACAGGTGACGCCAGCTACGCCAGCTGCTTAGTAAGAAACTCCCAGTCTATCACTGATTAGTCTTTTTTTTAGCTTCTTTGTTTCATCCCCCCCCTTTCTAAGTACTAAGTAAATTCTTTTACTTAGAATATTTCTCTAAAGTTTTCTGAATATATTTGCCCTATACCTTTTACATATAGTTTTATTCAGGGTTTAATGAACAAACTCATATGCAACCTTTTACACTCTTGTGCTTGGCAGGAGAGCTCTGTACTGCATTAACTCTGGTACTGGTGAGCTAGGGAACTAGGCTGGTACACAGGAGTGGTTTTGTTGCATGCCATTGGTCAAGACATAGTGAAAAGTAAGACATGAACCAAGTTTGTGAAGAAATAACTATCATTTTGCTGTTCACAGGTCTGTTTGTGCGCTGTCTTTTTCATGTGTCTTCTATTAATGCGAAAATATATTCTTGTGTTAAGGAAGGAAATGCAGTAACTTTCAGATCACTGCTGCAACTTGCTGCAATGTATTTTTTAATAACTTTGTGTTTGCAGTGTTGAAGTAACGAAGAAATATGGAGACAGAGACTGTTTTAAGTCTTAAGCAGCAACTCAGGGAAGCAGACAATGAGCGAAGAAAGGCAGCACAGTATGGTTTGCACCTACTGGAGTCCCAAACTAAAGTTCAGAATCAGTTGGATCAAACACGCCGTGAATTGACTGAGAAAACTGAGGTGATGACTGTTTCAGCTACTCAAAGTTTAAAACAAGAACTCTGTTCTATTTTAACTATTTTCTGAATAGCACAGGTGTTTTAAGTGCCTTTTAGAGTCTAGATTAATTCTGATAAACCTCTTTGGCATTTGTGGTATCTCTCTGCTTTAAGATGTTGAGCATAATTGTGTCTAAGTGGGACAGGGTTTTGTAGTTAGCTATGCATCAAGTGTTCAGTACATGTAGGATTAATTGCCTTTAATGTAAAATGAATACTAAATGTATGAAGTAAATTTGGTTTAGAGCATGTGGTTTGGGTATGTTTAGCAATTCACTCATATATGCTTTCCCTGTAAGCTTTATATCACTCAAAGCTGTGAGAAGAATGCTAAGAGCAAGACTGTAAAATTGGTTTCTTCTGTCGTGAAGTTTTAAAATTTTCCAAATACCTGGAGGTTCTGAACTTATTAGCAAGTTTCTTTGCAACTCAAAAAAAAAAAAAGAGTAGTGTAGTGTTGAAATACAGAGGTTTTGACCAGTTTTCTTCATAGTAATTGTTCAAGAAAATTAGGAAAATCTCTTCTACTTTTCATAAAGACTTTGATTTTCATGTTTGTTTTCAGCCAGGCCATGCTTCAGACAAACCACTTGTCTTCATTTAGTGTTTCTGCTTGTGCCTCCATCCCTTCTCTTGGGATGAAGCTAAACTGCTTGTAGTTTTGTTGTAGTTTTGTTGTAGTTCTTGGGTTATGTGTAGTTTCTTGTACCAGCTGAAGGGCTGTAGCACCCTGCTGTTCTTAATGAACAGGAGTTTTTATTTTAGTCAGTTTACATCAGTAAGCTTTGTGTAAGAGGCAGCTGGAAAGCACAAGGGATAAGGAAGTCAGGGCAGGATCATCCTGTCCTGTGACAGGCTGAGATGGCATGTGCAGTGCTGTCAGGCTGCACCCATAGGTTGTAATCCTGTGTGAGAGGCTGGAGCCAAGTTAGGAGCTAGTGTGAACCAGATCAGTTAGTAACTTAGATTCCAAGGGCACAGGGAGGGGATTGTGTGCTTTCAAACAACAGTAGAACATCTTGTGTGGGAACTGTGGTTATCCAACAGATTGTTTGCAGCTTTTGAATCTCTGGCTCTCCCCTTTGGAATCTGAGAGCCAAAGCAGTTACTGTGAACACAAGTGTCAGTTCTACCAGCAGGCACAAAAGCCTTTCAGAAAAATCTATGTACTCTTCTGTACCAGTGTGTAGACATACTATGCTAGAATTTTGCTCTTCTTGGGTCTGACCAGCAATGCATTCCCAAGCCTCTCCTGGATGCTGTCTTTATCTTTGCATTAAAACTCCTGTCCTGTGTATTTAAGAGCTAAGCCTGTCCTTGATAAGCTGTTGTCTAGGCCAGGGATCAGCTTGATAGCTGTCAGCTTTTAGTTTTGCTCTGATTTTTTTTTTTAAAAGTTTAGGTTTGTGTTTTAAGAGTTATTTTATTTTGAAAAGGAAAAAACCCCAACTAGCCTGCATCTTTAGTCTGATTTGGCTTTATTGTCTTTTTTTTGTTTTAAAGACTCTCCTTTTTCTGTTTTTTCTTCTCCTTAATTGCTGGCTGAGTGGAAGAGTAAAATGAAGCTGCCCTTTCTAATTAGCAAACATGCAGTCAGGCAGAGAGGGAAACTGTTTATAAAATCACTCTTCAGCCTGGAAGGTTGATGGGATTTATTACAAAACAGCAGACAATTTAGCTGTCTTTAAAAAACATTGAGCTCAGCTGCTCTGCAGTAGGGGAACACTTTGTGGACTGTAACAATTTTGACCGTAATTGGTGTCTATGGTGGTAGAAAGGCCATGTAAGCTCTTACTAAATTTCTATGTGACATTTACAGAAAAGATGCCCAAAGCCTTCATGTTGAGTGGAAAGAAATACACAGCTTTCATGAAGAAGAGATTATTGGACAATCAAATCATAGCATTTTAGAGCAGTTACTCTTTTTTTTTTAAATACTGGTATTCCAGTTCCCTAATTGGGACTCCAACAAAGGATTGAATGAGCTACAGGCATCTTGGTTCTGGGCCTGTACATGTTTATAAATGCTGAGAGGACAATGTACTATTACTGCTAGATTTATTAGTGTGATATTTATTTCAGAAATATGAGCAAGACAAATACACTCTCCAGAGAGAAATTGAACTCAAGAGTCGAATGTTGGAAAGCTTGAATTTTGAGTGTGAGTCCCTTAAACAACAGCAAAACATACAACTGGACAAACAGAAAGAACAGCTTGCCAGAATCTATGGACAAGAAATCAGTGACCTTAAAAACAAGGTTTGGCAACTAATATATAGCTAAAAGGTTGTTACTAGCATTTTAGATACTATATATTTAACTTGTAACTACACACTTAACTGCCAAAATAATTACTTAATAGTTACAACTATAGGAGCTTGCTTGGTTGGTTTTTAACAAGCACTTGCATGGTTACTTGTGAATTACATTAAATTTCAGTGCTTGTTTTTAAAAGTTTACTCTTAAGTTGTGTTTTTCAAGGCATTTTCTGTAATTGGAACAGTGTTAGAAGTATTGTGCTTTTCAAGCATTTGTTATAAAATTATACTACTTACTTGTCAACTGTTTTTAAGTTGGAGGACCTGAAAGCAGAACTAGATGAAACTCGACTCTCAGAGAAACAATTGAGACACAAAGTGGATCATCAGAAGGAAATACTTGCTGCCAAATCAGAAGAATTGCGTATGATGTCTGAACGTGTGCATGAGACCATGTCTTCAGAAATGCTCAACCTTCAGATACAAGTCACTGAACTAGAAAGCTTGAAGGTGTGTGAGTAGCACTGAATCATTACCAATGTAACCTAGTTGAAGATCAAAATCTGCACTTCATTTCATTTTTAAATGTCTTGTGTATATTGCTATTTTGGGATTGACTTGGATTAAGACAATGTGCACAGCGAACAGTAACAGCCTTAATAGGCAGACTTTAATGTCATCTGTTCAAGATAATATTTCATATTAGGAGTAATTACTATTACAGAATATTTGGTTCACTTTGGCCTGCTTTTCTTGTAGTTGTTTTGAATACTTTTTCTTTCATACTTTTTTTTTTAGGCCAATGCTGAAGAAAAGCTGAATGAGCTGCAGTACAGTAAAGAACAGTTAGAACTCATGAACAGTAACTTACGTAGCCAGCTGGAGCGACTGCAGGCAGAAAAAGAAGAGAGGGAAAAAGAAATTGTTTCTTACTGTAATGCGTTAGAGGTATTCTCTTAATTTTATTCTACAGTGGTAGATAATCCCTGAATTGCTCCAGTTGTGGTGCTTGAGTTTTGGTGGAACATCAGTCTTGAGCAGTTCTGAGGAGGGAGGTGGAAACAGAAGTATATTGGCTAGCCATGTTGAGTAGTGCCTGCTGGTAAATGCTCTCTCTGTTGGCACTGTTTGTGGCAGGCTGGATAAGGAGAGCCTTGTGTGGCACTGTTCTGCCTCTTAATGACCTTCCCACAGACCACTGGCACAATTCTTGTTTTTATATCAAGTTTCTGCTGACTGCCTTGGAGAATCATGTGCTGGGAGGCAGAGGATGTGTGACTAAGACAGCAAGGCTAGTAGTCTCAATACTGTTAATCCAGTTGACAAACATCAAAGCTTACCTTTAAAGGTTTTTAGTTGTGCTAGTGCTGAAGAACAAGTGGAATATTAATCCTTTTAGTGAAATGAAATTAATTTGTCTCATACTGACTAGAACTGTATGCACAGTTAAGTACTGCAGTACCATATAGTGTGTGCTAAAGCATAGGAAATTAAAGAGAGGTAAAACCATGTGATTAAATTGATGTATGCAGTACATCAGATGCTTAAATGACTAATACCCTCTTTGCTTTAATCTAGAAAGCTCGTGAAGCTAATCAGGAGCTTCAGGTTCAGCTGGATCATGCAGTGCAAGAGTCTTTGGATCCTACACGTAAAGGCAATTCTCTCTTTGCCGAGGTACAATTATGCCACAGATGCCTGAGAATGTATACAGGAGAGAAAAAATATTTAAGCTTTATTTCTTATATTGTACTGAAAGTATTAAGAGTATTTGTACTTAACCTGACATGAATCTCTATTGCTCAAATACAACTTCAGTGTTAATCTGACATATGGAAAACCATTTTTATGTGTGCTCTGAAGTTAAGGAATTGGTAAACTTAATGGAATTGCTTGAAGTTACCAGGCTATCAAGATAGAAGTTGGGACTGAGAGCTAATGACAGTTCTGTCTGCAGCTCTTAACTCTGAGTGGTTTTGTTCAGCTGGTAAAGCCTTCTGTAATGTAGAAGATAGTATGTGAAATATTACAAGGCGCTGATAAAAGCTGTTTTTTACCAACATGCTGAAGTGTTGGGTGTTTGAGCATTTGGGGGTGGTTTGAACTAGTTTTTTGAATAAGAATTCAGCAGCTGTTAAATGCACAAGGAGTTACTTTGTTTTATGACAACTCCCAGGGAATGGGTTGATACTCTGTTCTTATTTTTTTAAACAGTTCTGATACCAATAGACAAAACTATTCTACAGCAACATTGAAACATATGAAATGCTACTCTGATATCAAAAGAACAAAAAAAAAAATCTGTTGCACTTTACTGATTGGGCTTCAGCTCTGTCTACTCCCTTCTACCACAGGGGGAATGACAATAGCTCGCATTGTCAGGTACTGTTGCTGGAAAAGCAGGATTTGTAGACCAAACTCCAATTGCTAGGCAACGTGGCTATGTAAAACTCATCATTCAAGTGACAACAAGTGTTATAATTTCATAGTAATAATTGTTCACAATGTTCTGTAGGTGGAGGACCGTAGGGCAGAAATGGAACGACAGCTGATCAGTGTGAAAATAAAATATCAGGCCCTACAAAAACAGCATGCATTCACAAGAGAGCAGTTGCGAAGAATGAAGGTATGACCATTACTGTAATACCCCAGGCTGTCCGTGGGGTCCAATGAGGCACTGCCTTAGGACACAGGCTAGGGGATTTGTGACCTGTGAAATATGGTACAGTCATTGGGGGGGAGGGGAAATGGGAGAAAAAGTAAGAGACGTTGTTGTGCTGTGTGAATTCTTCAGTACATCAGCATTTTTGTATTGTTACTAGTGGTCTTTATCCTAGACCTCCATGTTACACTGGAGGCACCATGTTTGCTTCACAACTCTTGTCAGTCAAACTAGCATTCAGTTTGTCTTGATAATTGTTTTTTCTTTACTTTTCTTGTCCAATCCTTGTACTACATGAGTCATTCATTTGTGTATTAATTGCAGTTGTCAGGAATGAATGTAAAGGAAAGGACAGGCTTTAACTCTGTTCTCTGATCACACTCTGGGGTTTTGTGGCAGTTTTTTCCTCCTCTGTGTTGCTTTCTTGTTTTTATTTGTCCATATTTTTCTTGCTTTTCCCTATTTTTGGTGCAAGAATAAGTCATAACTTTTGTCTACACTGTTATAGGATGGGAACCTGTTGACTAATATTATTGAGAACTAGTTGGCAGAAGCTGATTTACAAGATAATGTAAAGGGGATGCTGCAGAACTGTCAACTGTTTTCATGTTGATTTTTCTCATTTTTCTAATGCTAAAGTGGATACTTTGATTAAATACTTGATCATGCAGTTTGAGGAGGGTACTTAAACAGCCAGAGTGATGATAATGAGTAACACTGAAGATAGAGGTTTTTGTTACTTAGCTTTTGTAGAGTAGGTTGAAAAGAGTTGAAACAACATCCTTGAAGGAGAAGAAAAAGAACCAAGCACAAAACACTTTACCAATACAGCAAAGATTTGAGTGAACAAGGTCATTGAATAAGATCAGTTTCATGAGAAATCTCCCTGTAATGTGAGGGCAAGTCAATCATACTGATTGAATGGTATGAGAAACATTCCTAATAATGACAATTTCCACCAAAAACTGAGGCAAATTTGCATCCCTGCTGTACTACTTAAGGCTTTTATTTGCAATTTCAATTTGTACCCGTTTGTACTGTAACCCCCTGGTCTGCTTGGAGAGTTGAGATGAAGGTAATTTTGAGTTACTCTGGGCAGTGCGTGGGAGAAAAAACTCAATTATTAGGAGATTCAAAAAGAAATAATTTTTACTTAGGAACTTTGGGTCACCCATGTGGAATAAGACACTTGGGAAAAGGAAAATCAGTGAACTTCAGCATTCAAACATTCCATGCAAACTTTAACTCTGCATACCCTGAGAGAACAAAACCTCAGACAGGTACTGATCACACACTCAGCAAGTCATTAAGGAGATACTGCTCAGTGAGGCTTGTAACTTAGTACCTTACAAAGGAGACAAGTAGGGAGAAAAAGAAAAGTAGATGAGAGAGAGAGGTAAATAAGTCACCACTCCTGGATCCAGGGTGATCTTATCAGCTTCCACCCCAGGACAGTGGGTCACACCATGTGGCACATCTCACTGTCCTTTTATCCATTCCCTTTGCCCAGGGCCTGTCCCAGTGTGAGCTCACACCTGTGCTGGGCTTTGGGCTGAGCCAGGAGCTTCAGCATCCACCTCGGGGCTTGCAGCAAGGCCACATGCTCACCCAGGCCATTCCAGTGCAGACCTGTGGTTAGCTGCTGAGGCTCAAGAGGCTGAAGGGGGAGCAGCACCACCTGTTCCCCCACAGTTTTCCTAACTGATTCTTTTGAGCCAGACACTTTTCCTCCGGTCCCTGACATGTACTCATAGAATTTCTTCCAGTATTGCTGTTGGAGGTAGGTAGTTTGTTAGGACAGCTGTTTGGCCTAAACTGCCATCTCAGATCCTTGTCAGCATCCTCTCTGCATTGTGTGGCATTGTGATGCTGTGTGTTAAAGCTCAATCTGTAGTTAATTGATCTCTCCATTCAGCAGCTGATTCCCACAGTATAGGTAACTGTTGTTGCAGGTTTAGTTGCCAGAATGTGTCAGTGTGGTATTTACTGGTGACTCCTGAGGATCTGAGTCCTGAACAGGACATGCACAGTACTCCTGTGAAAGTTCTGCCACCTCTAGTGTATTTCCACAGCCCACAGTATCCCTTCCAGTTTCTTAATGTTTCTGTTCTTGGTTTTTATGTAGATCAACTGCAATTTGCAGTTCTGACAGTGAGTAAGTGGGCCCTTAAGTGAAAGGGGAAAAGGTTAGGTGTCCATGTGCTGGGGAAATGTAAGAATAGTTTTAGGCAGTCAGTGGCAGGGGAAGGATTAAAATTTTGCCTTCCTTCTGTCCTGTAGAAGCTATGAGGAGATGATGGAATCTTTCTTTAGCTCTAGTTTGTGTACAGAATCATCAATATCCTTCACTTAAGAGATTCTGTAAGGTCAATGCTCTTCTCTCTGTTCTTTCTCAATCTCTAATCTACCTTGTTTCACTTGATCCTTTCCCTGTGATTTCTCTGTCCTGCAGTGTTACTTTATCCATACTGACCTGAGTGACAAAAATGCCTCAGTTACCACTAATGCCCTGTTAAGTCTTTCTGCTTTTCGTTTCATTTCTCCAGTTGTTTATATGTCTGATGTGTCACTTGTAACTAAAGGTGTTAAGGACCTTGTACTATGGTATTATGTTAACACCATCAGAAAAATCTGCTCTAAATGCAAGACTTGTCTTTGATAAGCTTTTGCTTTGTAATGACGGAATGCTTGAAAGGATGTGTTCCACTGAAGGAACAGAAAAAAGCTGAAATTCTTGGATTGATATTACAGAAGGCAAACATGGTGGTGATGTACCTCAAAAACAGAACTGAGAAATAAAGGGGTTTTCAATTTGTGGGTTTTCCCAAGTGAGAAGTTCTTGAGAGATGCATTTTTAGCTGATAAATAAGCCTGGACTGTAGTTGGGTTCTAGCTGACTTAGTGTTTATGGTTTGAATGTGGAATGTCATGTGTGACCTTGACAGTATAATTGTAGGTTCCTTAGTCAATACAGAGAAGGGCCTCACACCTCAGGACTGCTCTGTTCAGTAAGCTTTGAGCTGTCCTAATGATTTTTAGTGTCAGTCTAAGGTGATAATTGCTAAAACCATATTGTGAAGGCTGAGTTCAAGCATCCAGTGCACTTCTCTATTCAGGATTAGAATTACAAGGCTTGAGTACCTCTACTGTTCTGTGTAAGGGGCTGAAATTCTCGCTCACTAATCCCAGTGTTTGTAAAGATTTTATTTTTTTCTCCTTTTTTTCCAGCTTCAAATGGTTACACTGCTGCAGCTGAAAGGCTCTCAGGCAGAATTTGATCAGCTGGAACGCTTACAGTCAATGTTAGAGCAAAAGAATGGTGAGATAGAAAATCTCCTTGTGAAAGTGAGGCAACTAGAAAAATTTAAGGTATGTGCTTTGTGTTTCATTGGAAATAATCAGAATTTAGAACATGAGAATAAGAAGAATGATGAAAAACTATCTGAAGTCCATATTCTGTTTTACAAAGGGATGCAAAACCTACTCATACCTTTATTTGACCCAAGTTTTATTTTACAGCTAGAGAACATTTACTCCTGAAGTTCAGAGAAGCAGAAAATTCTGTGCCACCCAACCTCTTGGTTGAAGAGACTACTTTTGTGGGTTCCTGTGTGTAGCACCTTCATATCTTGCACAGTTGCTTGTAGTGTTTAAATTCAATTACTAGTCAAAGCTGACTGAGCTGTGACATCCGATTTTTCTCTAGGAAAGCTTTGCCATTTCACACTTTTACTGTGTGTGCTTAGGCTTTTAGCACTTGTTAGTCTCTCAGCTATATTGGATTTCCTGGATATTTATTTCCTTAATGTGCCTTAACTTTGCAGTTGAAGCACACTCCTTTATAGAAAAGCTGAATTGCTTGATCAGCCTTGTAAAGCCATTTTTTAGTCCTGTTAGCAACTCTATAACATCTTGTCAGTATTTTGAAAGATGAGAAATATGTGAAGACCTCTATATGGACTGTGGTAATGTTATTGATGTTTGTGTGTTCACAGAGTGTAAAACTGTAGCATTGCTTAATTCTTGCATACTTCTGGACTTGTTTAGCCCTTTCTTTATGACAGCTTTGGAATGTAAACTGAGGTGTATTAACTTGTGCAGTAGGATTATGCTTTCCAGGATAGCCTCTTCTATTCCGTATTTAACCCAAGTGGTGCCAAGCCAGACTTAACCCATTTTAGCAAGCAATTGAGAATGTCTGATTATTATTTTTTTTACCAGTTTTGTCATGTAGAAGCTTGAGCTGTACTTAGTTCTGACTCTAGGCCACAACAAGTAGTGTCAGGAAATTGAATCAAAGGTATCTGTAGTCAGTGAGTACCAGAGGCCTGTGACGTCTGTTGGGGCAGTATGAAGTCTCAGTACAGCTTCTTCAGGGAAAAAAACCCCAACAAAACAACAACCCCAGTGTCACACGTTACAGCATTTATGGCATCTTTGCTGTGAACCCACTTCCTCATCTGAAAGATGTAACTGATTCTGAGATGTTGAGCACTGATGAGCATGGCTTGGATTCCTTTGGGGTCTGGCTGCTGAAGCCTGGAAACAAATGCCAAAAAATTTCCTGTGGGTTAACTAAATATCCTGTATTTTCAAGTAAAAAGGAAGATAGTGTTCTGCAGTGCTACTTGAAAACCTTCTGGAGTTGAGATAGCTTGCTTTTTTCCTTTTCTTCAGTGAGTGAGAGAGAACTGTCAGTTTTAGTGCTATTTGACATTTATAACAAGTGAGGAAGTACTCAGAGCAACTGAGTTATCTTCTGTGCTTAAGTCCTCGATGATGAGGCTTCTCCACAGAAATGCATGAAAAGTGTCACCTAAGAACTAAGCTAATGTGCTTCTGAAAGGTCACTGCTGACAACCTGACATTTTTTTCTTTATCAGACTTTGTATGAGAATATGGAGGAATCCAGACCTGGTGGTAGCTCAAAAGGAGGAGAGTCTGAAGATTATTACTATGTGGATTTACTGCAAATTAAACTTGACAACTCAAAGTACGTACTTACAGTCTGAGACCTAGAAGCTGGTTTTAGTATCTTCTAGCTACTTGGTTTTATTCTTCCTTTTTTGCTCCAGTTTGTATTCACTGGCTATGTGCAAATATGCTCCTTGTCCCATTTTTGAATGCCATGGAACCAACCTGACTTTATTGTAGGACCGAAAGCTGTTCTGTTTGTAGTTTCATTTACCCCTTTAAAAGACAGCAGCAGAACTATTGTATATTACTGTTGCTTTCTTCCAGTAATGTTGTTAATACTCTTACATACAGGACAATTGAGAACTTTAATAAATTAAAACTTAATCTGTAAGGAAACTCTATGAAGATTCTTAGTATAGGAATTGTTAGGCTCTGTATATTTATTTCTCTGATCAAAGGAGCCAGATAATAATAACTGAAATGTCTTATTGGACTGTCTAGTTGAGATGTTCTTTGACTAGTGAATTCCTTATTTATTAATTAGCAAGTTGATAGTTTGGCCTCAGAACTGTTTTTAAGCCCTTGGATGGAAGAATTGCACTGCCAGCAGGCAGCAGTGGTCTGCTGTGGGAGTTGCTGACAAAGTCTGTCACCTCATTGTTGCTGCTACATGAGAAACTGGTTTGATCCAAGTACCTTAGGGTTGCTGAGCTATGGTGATTCAGTGCTTGTGATGTGAGTGAATGACCTCTGCTACAGAGGCAAAGACATGCACAAGTATTCACAGAATTATGTTTGTTTTAGTTGTTTAGAGTAACACCTTTATGTAAAGCTTCGGTTTTTTCTACTAGTGTATAAATACCAATTTGATGTGAAGTTGTTGAATGCTTAGTTGACTTTGCACCTGCTGGTTTACTAAAAAACCCAAACCAAACAACATCTGACTGTATAATTTTCCTCCCACCCCAGCAAGGCAACCGAAACCTTGAAAAATGAAGTATCCCTGCAGAGAATGAAAGCTCTGCATGAGAGCCAGAGGGTCCTGGAACTAGAAAGGAAACTCTTTACAAGTGAGAGGAATTTGCAAGCTTGTCAGACCGAGAATATGAACTTGAGAGTGATGCTGGATGATGTAAAAATGAAATATGAACCTCAAGGTAAGTACTACTTTTTAACATGGAATAAAATAACTGTCTGATCTTCCTTACCTTCACAAGTTGGATGACATTAAACAGGAAGACATTAGTTTAGTTTCTAGTGTAGTCTAAACTTGAAATCGCTGTCTCTGGTAATAACCTGGTCCTAAAACAGCTGAACTGAAATGAAAAAGCACTTCTTGCTCAAGGACCTCATGTCAGTATGTGCACTGACACTAACTTTAGAAGACTAATGAGTACAAGTTAGTACTTGTACTTGAGAGGCATTACGGAGTACAGCTGAATAACCAGCTGAGAGAACAAATGGGTGAGAACAAATGCTCACGAGGTGGTTTTCATAATAGAAGCAGTGGCTTTCTGGTGATGAGAAGCATTAGCTTTCTGAATGCTGGTTATAGGAGCTTTGTAATAAGGTGCTAAGTATTTAGAAGAAAAACTGTTTAGTAGCTTGAGTTAATATGGATTAAGTTTTAGCAGAGGCCCACCTGAAAAACAGCTGATGTGCAAAACAGGGGAGCTCTAGACTGTGGAGGAAGATGTATCTATTTAAACTAAAAGATTTAGAGTAGATATTAGGAAGAAATTCTTACCTGTGAGGGTGCTGAGGCACTGGCATAGGTTGCCCAGAGAAGCTGTGGCTGCTCCATCCCTGGGAGTGTTCCAGGCCAGGTTGGACGGGGCTTGGAGCAACCTGGTCAAATAGAAGGTGTTCCTGCTCATGGGAGTGGGTTGGAACTAGATGAGCTTTAAGGTTCCTTCTACATCAAATTATTCTGTGATTCTGTGAACAGTAAACTAGATGAGTCAATTAGTTTTGTACTTGGCCATACTCCGAGGATTTAATTTGAAAATCGTAGTTGTGGCGCGGCTTACTCCAGCAGCTTGTGGCTCAGAGCATCTAATTAGAAGCCTCAGTGAAAAGTGACAGTGGACAGGGAGAAAGAGAGAGATGTCTCTTTATTCAAGTTAACTTCTGTTGGGATTATTATATGAAGGAACATTATGGGATATAAGTTGTCTTCTAAGAATTATTCTAAGGTCTTTAGTCATGTGAAATGTTCTTTTTGAGCTTTATTATGAACATTTTGGTGGACAAGTTAATTCCAGCTTCACTTTTGTACGAAAGGTATATTTCTTTTTCCTTAGAATTACTTAAAGGCCCTAAAATTAAAAAGAAGAGGGAGAAGATTCCGGTGAACACTACTTGTGCGTACTTGTACAGCGTAAACACTTCAATAAAAAAAGCTGCTCCTGCTCAGTTGCCAAGTAAGGAAGGAAAAAACACAACCTCCAAGGCCTTGGGGCAAAGTGATGCTTCTCCAAACAAACAAACATTCCAAGCAGCACCACTAAACATTACTCGTCAAGCAATGCGAAACTCAGTTGAACCTGAAAGAGAAACGAAGAGAGTTAAAATTGAAGATGATAACCATGATGCCTTTACTTCAAATAGCAGAAGTGGAAGCAATTCCTTGACTTCAGCTACCCCCAGGTCAGTGTCAGTTTCTGTCTCTGGTCGAGGCAAACAGCACAGACCTGCATCTTGTTTCTTTCGCTGCATGACCTATGCTATCCACTTCTTAATCTGTTTTCTGAGTGTTGCATGCAGTGTAATTTCTCAGCTCCGTCTGCCTACACTGAACCTCTCAATACCTTTTAGAAGGACTAAACTGATGTCTAATAAAAAAGACTCTTGAAACTGTAAAAGTCTCTGAATAACTTTCCCATTACTTGAAGACATTGAAGGTGTGCAGGTAGTATGACAGCTCACTCAGTTTGCTCCAACTTTAGAAACTGTTTTCTTGGACCCTTCAAAACTGCCACACACCTGTTCCATCTCCAGGTAATAGAGGCAATGGGTATCATGCTTCACTTTCACACCTAATTTCAGCCCCATCAACTTTGAGATTTAGCTAAAAGCCTAAAAAATGCTTAAGTCATTCTTCACCTGAGTTGTGTTAACATAACTTGCATCGTCCAAGATAATAGAGAATTAATTATTTGTGTTGTCAGACAAATGACTTGAATAATCTGGACGTGATAGCTAGAAACACGACTGCCAAATGAGAATAAATTTTTTTCCCCTCAACTGAGAATTGCTTTTTGCTAGATGATAAAGTTAACTGAGAACAGTCATTACTCCAACTTTTTTACCTTGGTGAAAGGAATGCTGGGGTTTTCCTACTTTTTCAGCTAATGGTTTTTGTATTCTGTTCTTGGTCTTTGTAAACATGTTTGAGTGTTTGGGTGAGAAGAAAGTCTGGGCTAGTCTAGATATTTTGAACTTTCAACTTGCTAATGTCTAGTAGTAAAAATAGCTTATTGAATCTAAAGTGACAGCAGATTTATAGAGGAAGGAGGGCCTGACACATGGAATGCTGTACAGTATAGCCAAAATTAATGGCATTCAGAAATAATTGGATTGATACTTTGACTCTTAGGTCAATTACTCAAGGTTGCATGGATGTAATTAACAGACTTAAGGTAGCCAAACATTGCAATCTTGTGAGACAGTCTGGAGAGAATATGGCAGAAACGGCAGTTTAAGCAGCTGTGTCAAAATGTGCAGGGGCTGGTAGTGAGGAGGGGAGATCAGGGAGGTCATATGGGAGTGGTCCAAGTGGAGAAGCAAGATGGGATAATTTAGTGATGGTGTTGTGTTCTGACAGTGTTCTCTACACATAAAAGAACATGTAGCATGTAACCTGGTGTGAAAAGTTTGGCTTATTACCTCATGTTCCTTTTGGAAAGGAAAGTACAGTTGTCTGCTAACAGGGAATAGTTGGAAACAGTGTATGTGATGTGAAAGGATAAACCTACTGGAGAGGGGGTGAGGAGTGGGTATTATTTATGGAGCTGATGTTGGAAAGCAGAGTGAGTAGAAAAAAGAGGGAATTGAAGCCCTAGTTCAGAAGGAGGTTTCTAATCTTGCACCCGTTGCTGTTGGTTCAAATAAGGAGCAAAACATGAATCAATAGTTTTTGAAAATAAAACCCACCAACACAATTGAAAAACTGGCACAAAATGCCCTATAAACTGCTAAGCTGTTTTCAATGATGGTATGAGGCTGTAAAAGGTGAATCCAGGCAGAAGGTTCTGTTCATGTTTCTGATTGTGTTAATGAACCACTGAACACCCAGGTCATGATGTTAAGATAACACTGAGGATTTACTTAACCCTGATCTGCTGTGATTTATTATGAAATAGGAAGTCATTTTAAAGTCTGAGAGGTTGGATTTCTAAGCACTAAAACAACTCTCGACTGTTCTGTGACGGATGTGGATGAACCCTAGGCACAAAGGATATTTGCAACTTAAGTGGGAATGTGGACCTGAAAACGGAGAGTTTAGGGGACTAAAAATGATAGTGGATGATTGTCAGTTTGTCCCCTTGTGTTTAGTAAAATGTGATGCTCCAGCTGAAGAGGTTATTTGGGGTTGCAGTTTTGTAACTGGAATAGTTTTTGTGCAGTAATTAATTGACTGTCATTATTGGTCCTTGAAATGTGGCAGTGAAAAGAGCCACTGTAACCCTGAAAGGGCTGCAGACTTCATTTCTAGAAAGTGGTGTTTGGAAAGCTTTGTCATTTTAGTTCAAGAGGTGATGAGGAAGTGGTCAGAAGTGATCTATGTAAGTGACACTCCCTTGTTTGAAGAGACTTAGGTACTAAGATGATTTAGCAAGGAACAGCTAGATAACTTGGAACTAATCATATCTATCTATCTGCAGTGCATCTCTGTATCCTCACAGAGATCTAAAGCAAGTAAACATGGGAATAGCTAATCAGGTGATGGTACTGGTTAGGTTATGGTGTGAAAGTGTAGAGACTAAAGATTTAAATATTCAATTAATTCAGTTAAATATTGATTGTCAATTGCTACTGAAATCCAGGCAATGCAAAGGTTATGTGCAGTGATAACTTTTGTTAGGCCAACTGGTCAATAAAAAGATACACATTTCTGTATTGAAATGCTTTTCTTCTAAGACTGAACTAGCAAATTTGAGCCCTTCCTGCACAACGATGCATTTATATTTGAGGTTGCTTGCTTTAGTTTGATCTAAAGAAGAGCTTGTGTGCCTAAGAGCTTATTTGCTCTCTTAAATTATTTAGTTGGATTACATATACCAAATCTACTTCATTTGGACTTTGTCCAAATGCCTGTAGCCATTTGGCTCAGCAGGAGATCAGAATAACTAATACTCTCGTTGGAGTTTTAGGCATGGCATTCATCCTTGGGAAGCGAAGCTCCATCTGATGAAACTAGCTTAAACAGGTAGAAGGAGCCCCAGTTATACCTTGGTTTGGGAGTCTATACAGTCCAAGCTTGATAGAATCATGTCATACTTTCACAAGCATTTTCTTGAAGCAGAAGTGTTTAGCTGTTATCTGTTTCTGATCCATTCATTTCCCTGTGCTGACACTTGCTGAACCATGGTGGTGCTGTAAGGGATGGTCTGTGAGCTGGCTCAATGTGAGAGCTGTGGTGGGTTAACTTCAGCTTGCTGCCAGATCTCACCCAGCTGTTCTCACTCCCTCTCTTCCACAGAGAACATTAAAAGCTTGTGGGTAGAGGTGAAGATGGCAGGGATCAGTTGATTGTGGGCAAAAAAGATTTGACTTGGGAAATGTGAATTCCTTGCCAGTTAAAAACAGGGGGACAGTGAGAAACTGCCTTCCACCTATGCCCCAGCCCTTTTTCCAGGCTCAGCTTCCCTCCTTCATTCCCAGCTTCTATATCCTCCTCACAGAGAGGCACAGATGAATTTGATTTCCAGAGCACTTAAATTATATGCTAACAGGATTACCTAATAATGGAGAAGGGTGGAGAAGAATAGTATTGTATATAAGTCCAGTTGTGCTGCTTTGGAATATAATTAAGTGAATTTGATTTTTATTTGGCCGTTTGGTTTGTTTGAATTCTTCCTGTATTTTCATAAGGAATCTTTGTTGGGAATTTTGGGCACTGGAGTAGTGGTTTTGGTGGCCTTGGACAGAGGTTGTTTTAAGGCAGAAGAGCAGAGGGACAAATGAAGGGAATCTGCCATAGGAGCAGAGGCACAGACAGCAGCTATCCATCCCTAATTACAGCTGCTGGGGAAGCAGAGACTGCACTGCAGGCTAAGTGCTAACCACAGAAAGATTGCTGAGAACACACTTTTTTCTTTCCTGAATAATTGGCTCTTGCTATAACCACATAATGATTTGACTAATTGAAAATGGAGGGCAGCCTGGGGTAAAGCTGGCTATGGACATAGTGGTTAGCCCTTGGAATTGCAAGTGTGGACATAATGCAAAGTACATGGTGGAGCAAACACAGATCCAGGGGAGGTGCACAGCAAAGCCTCTTTCTCTTTAGTCTATTGAGACAGTGCTTGTAGGGAATAATATGTACATTACTTGCAACACATAATAGTTCAATATTAGTTTCAATCTGTAGCTAAATTTCCCCAAACTTTTTTGTTACAGCTCCTTTCATAGTCCTCATGTTGAGCTGCAGCTCTCTATATTGCAAGTAAATCTCTAGCTACTGCGTAGTAGCTATTTTGGTTTGGAAAACCATCATTGAAAGTAGCTGTCAATGGCTGTGTGTTACTCACTGGAGGCTCCTGAAACCACCAGAAATCTGCAAGGTCACTAGAGAATTGCTTTAATCTATGTGGCAATGAATTAGTATAGAATTTGGGTTGGTATATAAAGTGATTAATTTGGAACTTCATTTTCCGTAATTGGTTTTGTTGTGAAAATCATCATGTGTAACAGCCAAGTGGCTGTGGGTGATTTAGTTGGCCAAAATACCACTATTGATCATTGTTTTGATGGCATGTTTATTAAGTTAAAAACAAGACTTAGACATCAGCACAGTCTGATGTTTTGACTTCAGAATTACTTATCTCTGTAACAGCAGTGAGGCAGTTGGGTCCCCATTTACATTCATAGCAGAATTAAAACATGTCAGTGGACAAATGATGTAATTTAGAACCTGAAAATAAATTTTCCCCCAACAACTTGAGGTATTTAAGGCATTAAGATACAGGCAATAGTAGTGGAGAACTAGGCTGACACTAGTATATTGCTTTAAGGGTATGGTTTTCATGGTAGTGTAGAAGCAAGAAGCTTGATTTGGTCATACTTGTATTATGTTGCTGGGGCTTATCACTTGGAGTTGTGCTTTTGGGGACTTGCTCTCCTTTATGCGCATGGCACAGCTGATGCTGTTTTTGAAGGCTGATCCTAACCAGTTAACATATTCACTAACCTTTTTTACCAAGCATTTCAGCAGATCCGGTGTGGGGGAGGCTTTACTTTAACTGATGAAATGTGATTAGGACTGATATAAAAATGCTTTGATTTTGTCTCATTTTCTTCTTAAGCACTGCTTGCTCTGTCTTTGCATATGGATGGGCTTGTATGCCAGCTGACTTGTTGGTTTTGCCTGAAATTCTGATTTTAGTCCTGTTTTATATTAACTAAATATGTATTTAGAATGGTTGCTTTGCCTGTAGGTTAACAGCTGAATCCAGATTTGAAACTACAGGAAATGAAGATAAGAAAGAAGATAAAATCACGATGGAGAAGAAAACACAAAAGAAAAAATATACAACGTTGCATGTGTCCTCTAAGACAACTCCTGAAATACAATGTGCTCAGCAATAACACATATTTCTGGAAGGAACCTGGACAATTTGGGGTCCTACTTCAGC